>NC_091644.1:44709602-44897210 GCF_027580195.1 Bos mutus
ACACATTACTGAAAAACCAACGGGCTACTGATGAAATCAAAGAGGAAACTAAAAAATACCTTGAGATAAATGACAATGAAAACACAACTATACAACCTATGGGATGCAGCAAAAGTGATTCTTAAAGGGACATTCATAGCAATACAGGTCTTCAAAAAACAATAAATAACTCAAATAAACAGTCTAATATACCACTTGAAAGGATTAGAAAAAGAAGAACATACAAAACCTAGAATATGCAGAAGGAAGGAATAAAGATCACATAGAAATAAATAAAATAGAGATGTAAAATAATAGAAAAGTAATAAAACCAAGAGCAGGTTCATTGAAAAAATAAACAAAGTAGACAAACCTCTGGCCAAGCTCATGAAGAAGAAAACAGACAGGATCCAAATAAACAAAATAAGAAATGAAAGGTGAGAAATAACAAACAATACCACTGTAATACAAAAGTATGTAAGTGAATACTAAGAATAATTATATACCAATAAATTGGACAAAGTAGAAGAAATGAACACATTTCTGGAAACATATGATACACAAAAACAGAATCAAGGAAAAATAAATAAATTGAACACACTAATCACTAGAAGTGAAACAGAATCTGTTAAAAAAAAAAAAAAAAAAGTAAGAAAAAAAAACCTCCCAAAAAAAAAAAAAAAAAATTCAGACCCAGAAGGCTTCACTGGGAAACTCTACCAGACAAAAAAGAACTTACACTAATCCTTCTCAAACTCTTCCAAACGATTGAAGAGGAGGGAACCCACACAAAATCATTGTATTAAGCCATCATCACTCTGAAATCAAAATCAGACAAAGACAGTACCAAAAAGATATTACTGCCCAATATATTTTTTTTCTCATTTTTAAATTTTTATTTTTTTCTTTACAATATTGTATTGGTTTTGCCATACATCAACATGCATCTGCCACCGGTGTACACGTGTTCCCCATCCTGAACCCCCCCTACCACCTCACTCCCCATACCATCCCTCTCGGTCATCCCAGTGCACCAGCCCCAAGCTTCCTGTATCCTGCATTGAATCTGGACTGGTGGTTCATTTCTTATATGATAATATACATGTTTTAATGCCATTCTCTCAAATCATCCCCCCCCCGCCCCGTCCCTCTCCCACAGAGTCCAAAAGACTGTTCTATACATCTGTGTCGCTTTTGCTGTCTCGCATCTTTTATGAATACAGATGAAAAATTTCTAAACAAAATATTAACAAGCCAAATTCAACAATATGCATAAAGGTCATAATTAAGTAAAGAGATATGCCATATAGGTGAATTATAAGACTTATTCTATTTTACCATTTTGCTTTTTAATTTCAATGTGATTCCAATAAAATAAAACAGAATAATCAGAGTAAATCAATAATCCCATTCTGAAATTTATGTAGAAACATACAAGTTTAAAGAAACCTGGAAGAGGAACTAAAAAGCTGCTTGATGAAAGTGAAAGAGGAGAGTGAAAGAAAGCTTAAAGCTCAACATTCAGAAAACGAAGATCATGGCATATGGTCCCATCACTTCATGGGAAATAGATGGGGAAACAGTGGACACAGTGTCAGACTTTCTTTTTGGGGGATCCAAAATCACTGCAGATGGTAATTGCAGCCATGAAATTAAAAGACACTCCTTGGAAGGAAAGTTATGATCGACCTAGATAGCATATTCAAAAGCACATTACTTTCCCAACAAAGGTCTGTCTAGTCAAGGCTATGGTTTTTCCAGTAGTCATGTATGGATGTGAGAGTTGAACTGTGAAGAAAGCTGAGTGCCAAAGAATTGATGCTTTTGAACTGTGGTATTGGAGAAGACTCTTGAGAGTCCCTTGGACTGCAAGGAGATCCAACCAATTCATTCTGAAGGAGATCAGCCCTGGGATTTCTTTGGAAGAAATGATGCTAAAGCTGAAACTCCACTACTTTGGCCACCTTGTGCGAAGAGTTGACTCATTGGAAAAGACTCTGATGCTGGGAGGGATTGGGGGCAGGAGGAGAAGGGGACGACAGAGGATGAGATGGCTGGATGGCATCACCGACTCGATGGACGTGAGTCTGAGTGAACTCTGGCAGTTGGTGATGGACAGGGAGGCCTGGCATGCTGCAATTCATGGGATTACAAAGAGTAGGACACGACTGAGCGACTGAACTGAACTGAACTGGAATACATTCAAAAATCTTTTATGACCACAATAAAATCAACCACAGAAACAGAAACAAGAAAAAAAAAATATGGAGACTTAACAACTTGTTACTGAAAAACCAAGGGTCATGCAAGGGTCATACAAGCATCACAAAGATGATGCAACATGCACAAATCAATTCATGTGACACATCACATCAAAAAAAGAAAAAAATAGAAAGTATTCAATTATCTCAGTAGATGAAAAGGTAATTGATAAAATTAAATATCCATGCATTATAAAAACTCAAAGTTGGTATGTAGAAAACATATCTTAACATAATAAAAGCTATTTATGACAACCCACAGGCAACATAGCACTCAATGTTGAAAAGCTGAAAATCTTCTTGCTAAAATCTGAAACAAGACAAAGATGCCCACTCTCATCACTTCTATTCAACATAGTTTGGGATATCCTAGTCATAAGAAATCAGATAAGAAAGGGAAATAAAACATGTCCAAATTGGAAAAGAAAAGGTAAAATTATTATTACATGCCAGCAATATAATAAATATATAGAAAACCCTAAAGACTCACAAAACTATTAGAACTGATAAATTCAGCAAAACCAGTAGGATACAAGATTAAAATACAGATATTGGTTGAATTTCTTTATTATTAACTATATATATATATATATATATATATATATATATATATATGGAGAAGGCAATGGCACCCCACTCCAGTACTCTTGCCTGGAAAATCCCATGGGCAGAGGAGCCTGGTGGGCTACAATCCATGGGGTTGTGAAAAGTCAGATACAACTGAGTGACTTCACTTTCACTTTTCACTTTCATGCATTGGAGAAGGAAGTGGCAACCCACTCCAGTGTTCTTGCCTGGAGAATTCCAGGGACGGGGGAGCCTGGTGGGCTGCCTCCTATGGTGTCGCACAGAGTTGGACACGACTGAAGTGATTTAGCAGCATATATATCAGAAAATGAAAGTAAAAGCAAAACAAATATTTTTTCCTAAAACTGAATTAAAAAAAAAAACAACTTACAAATACACCAGACCATGGAGGTGAAACACTTATATGCTAAAAACTATAGCACACTAAGAAAAGACCTTGAAAATGATTGAAAGAAATGGAAAGATAGTCCATGCTCTGGGATTGGAAGAATTAATATTGTTAAAATGGCCATTTTACTCAAAGCAATCTACTGATTTAATGTGAATTCCTATCAAATTACTCATGATATATATTTTTTCACATTCACCTGTTTATTTGTTTTTTTTGGTTTATTTTTTTCCCTCTTTTTTATTTTATTTTTTAACTTTACAATCTTGTATTGGTTTTGCAATATATCAGCATGAATCTGCCACAGGTATACACGTGTTCCCCATCCTGAACCCTCCTCCCTCCTCCCTCTCCGTACCAAATGTGGAAATAGACTTTTAACAAATTATGCTATTTATTATAAATAGCAAACCAATTGGTCATGCATAAGAAAAAAAAAATGAACCTTAAACATTACCACACACTACAGAAATACTAACTCAAAATGAATCAGAGACCTAGAGACACATATGTTATAGCTAACTTTGTAGAAAACCTACAAGATTTTTTTGAGTTGGAGTTAGATCAATTATATATATATATATGACACAATAAAAACTTTAGGAAAAATTAAAAATTCAGTTCAGTTCAGTTCAGTCACTCAGTCGTGTCCGATTCTTTGCGACCCCATGAATTGCAGCAGGCCAGGCCTCCCTGTCCATCACCATCTCCTGGAGTTCACTCAAATTCACGTCCATCGAGTCGGTGATGCCATCCAGCCATCTCATCCTCTGTCGTCCCCTTCTCCTCCTGCCCCCAATCCCTCCCAGCATCAGAGTCTTTTCCAATGAGTCAACTCTTCGAAATGGGAGTAAATTCTTCATGTATATATACAAGTTTATGTATACACAATGGTACATATTTTTAAGTTTAAATTTTACAAAAATGAAATTTTATATATAATTCTATATAATTATATGTAAATTAATTATTGATTCATATATCTATATATACACAAAAAGCATAAATATTACAAAACAGTTGTATGTAAGCTGTGTAAAGAAGAGATTAGTAATAAGAAACCCATAATCCTTAATTTTGCATTATGTGAATAATTTGATCATAAGCTCTACAAAGTAAGATAAACAATGTTCAATAATAATATAAAAATTTTAAAAATACCCTCACCATCATTAATCGTCAGAGCATGCATGTTAAAATCACAATAATTTGCCACCACATAGCACCTAAAAAGACTAAAAGGAAAATAACTCATTAAACCAAGTGGCAAGCACATATATGCTAAGTAACTTCAGTCGTGTCTGACTCTGTGTGACCCCATAGACGGCAGCCCATCAGGCTCCCCCGTCCCTGGGATTCTCCAGGCAAGAACACTGGAGTGGGTTGCCATTTCCTTCTCCAATGCATGAAAGCAAAAGGTGAAAGTGAAGTTGCTCAGTCATGTTCGACTTAGCGACCCCATGGACTGCAGCCTACCAAGCTCCTCCATCCATGGGATTTTCCAGGCAAGAGAACTGGAGTGGGGTGCCATTGCCTTAGAACAACTGGAAATCTCTTCCTGTGTTTTTTATATTTCTCCACCTTTATAATATTGCCTAGCATTCCATACAAACCAAGCTTTGAGTCCCAGAGATAACTAATTGGGAGCTTCCTAGAATTTCTGTCTACTTCTATAACCCACTGATGATTAGTTTTAGAGTCAGATACTTTAAAATGGCTGCTGTTAATTTTATGCCCTTACTGATCTGGCTCTCAAGCAATCAATAGTAGTTTTCCCATAAAATATTTGATATTGAAAAGAAAAACAAAGTTCTTTCTCTGACATAATTGAATAACAAAACTACATCACTCATTCCCACACTGGAATTGTGTGTGTGTATGGGCTCAGTCATGTCTGACTCTTTTCAACCCCATGGACTATATTCAGCCAGGCTTTTTTCTCCATGAAAATTTCCAGGTAAGAATACAGGAGTGGATGTTATTCCCTACTGCAGGCGATCTTCTGACCCAGGGATCAAATCCATGTCTCGTGTCTCTTGCATTTGCAGGTGGATTTTTGAGAAGCCTCACAATGTAATTATGCCACCTTGTTATTAGGTTGGTACAAATGTAATTGAGGTTTCAGATTGTGAATTTCTAATCATGATAACTAGGTTCAAACATATCTTCATTAATCAAAATAAGAATCATTAAAATCAACACATTTTTGCCAATGAGAAATAAGTCTCTAACCCTTTAGAGTAAAAATTTGTACTTCAGCCTTCAAGAAACTCTTGGAAAATATTTTCTGTCTCCGTCTTGTGGAAGCATTTGTCCTGAAAAATGTTGTTGAGATACTTGAAGAAGTGGTAGTAGGGTGACAAGAGGTCAGGGTAATATGGCAGATGGGACAAAACTCCATAGCCCAATTTATTCAACTTTAGAAGCATTGATTGTCTTTGAGAAAGTCTGGACCCATTCTGTTGAAAAGTGCTGCTGGAGAGTTGCAATTTTCTGTGTATCTCATAGATTTGCTGAACATATCTTTCAGATGCAATGGTTTTGCCAGGATTCAGAAAGCTGTAATGGATCAGACTGGCATCAGACCAAGAAACAGTGGCCATGACCTTTTTTTCTGGTGCAAGTTTGGTTCTAGGAAGTACTTTGGAACTTCTTGTGGGTCCAACCACTGAGCTGGTGGTTGCTGGTTGTCATAAAATCCATTTTTCCTTGCACATCACAATCTAACTGAGAAATGATTTACTGTTTCATAGAATAAATGACAACACTTCAAAATGATGGTTTGTTTTTGATCTGTGGTTAGCTCATGAGGCTCCCACATATAGAGCTTTTTCACCTTTCCAATTTGGTTCAAATGCCCAATGAAGATAGAATGGTTGATGCTGAGTTATTTGGCAGCTTCTTGTGTGGTTAGCTGTAAGAGATCAGCTTTAATGATCCTCTCAGTTGGTCATTGTCAACTTCCAATAGCCAGCCACGGTGCTTCTCGTCTTCAAGGGCCTTCTCTCCTTTCTGAACCTTCTTGATCCACTACTGCACTGTCTGTTCCTTAGCAGTTCCTGGGCCAATTGTGTTGTTCATGTTGCGAGTTGCCTCAGCTGCTTTATGACCCATTTTAAACTCAAATAAGAAAATCACTCTAATTTGCTTTTTGTCAAACATAATTTCCCTAGTCTAAAATAAACATAAAATAAACAGCAAATAATGTCATTAACAACAAAAAATTAAAGTGAAAAATGTGTTTTAAAATGATGTAAAACATAACTGTATTTATTTAAGAATTCATTCCAATATCAAAGGGCAAATAAAAACTGCAATTAGTTTTGTGCTAATCTAATATTCATATGAATTTAGCTTTCTTAGAAACACATAGACACATGTTCAAATAGAATCTTACATGTTCAGGCATGAACAATCTTACAAATACAATCTTACATTGTACACAATGTAAGAATACATTAATGAGACAACTCCTTAATACAAATCCCCACTCAAATTTAAGAGTTTTTCAAAGGTGTTTCCTCAGAATACCTGTTTTTAAGACAAAACTTTTCTATCAAAGAAAATAATTAATCCCTGAGAAAGAAAGTTGCAGCTACAAGACAAAGTCCTTTAGCCTTGTAGCAATTTCTTTAAATATTCATGTAATGCAAGGTGAAAATTGTGTGTGTGTGTGTGTGAATCTCCAGAACAAGAGTCACCATAGGTAGAATGATCCATTTAAATGTGTTTCCACCACATCTTTTGCCTCTTGATTACAGAACCAGAGCGGTCTAAAGAAGACCATGCCTCTACAGTGGTTCAACTGAATCCATTCCAAGCTCAAATTCTAAATTTTGAATAGAAACATTTTGAGGCTTTGGGCTACAAAGAAATAATTAGACTTTTAGAAACAAAACAAAACTTGCTTGCTGACTACTGCCTTGATACTGAATTATCTGAATCGTCTCTTTCCAAGTGTGGCATATCTTTCATATTCAAAGAAGAGGTCATATTCAAGAAGAGGTCAGTTTGAAGATGGCATTGTTTCTGAATACTCTCAACTCTTATTAAGATCAAACCAGGGCTGTGTGACAACCTAGATGAGTGGGATGGGGTAGGAGATGGGAGGGAGGTTCATGAGGGAGGGGATATATATATATATATACCTATGCCTGACCCATGTTGATATAGGGCAGAAAGCAACACAATATTGTAATTTTTATTCAATTAAAAATGAATAAATTAAGGAAAATGTTAATTTAATATTGAAGCAAGCTTTTCTATAATCTAAATCTAAAGCTTATTAACAATCGTTAACTTTCTATATAATCATTGTTTCAATATTTTTCAAAGAGAGCAGTTAATCCTTACCCCAAATCTTTTTAGAGCTTCCCTGGTGGCTCAGATAGTAAAGGGTCTGCTGCAATGCGAGAGACCCGGGTTTGATTCCTGGGTCAGAAGATGCCCTGGAGAAGGAAATGGCAATCCACTCCAGCACTCTTCCTTGGAAAATCCCATGGACGGAGGAGCCTGATAGGCTACAGTCCATGGGGTCGCAAACAGTCGGACACGACTGAGCGACTTCACTTCCACTTTCCAAATCTTTTTTGATAAATACCATTAACATTCTTTGAAATAAATTTTAGGCTCATTGAAGTTAAGAAAATGAAAGGGCCCAGTTTTCCTATTCCAAAACCAGGCTTTTACAGTGAGACAACTCCTTTAGTAATCAATCACAACTAATAATAAGAATGAAGACAAAATTCAAATATACAGTAGGTGCATCAATATAATTATTAAATAAATAGATCAACAACTGTTTAGCTCAGGCATGAATGTGAAGCACTTTGCTATGATCAACCACTAAGGATGACATGATTCTGTTTGTCCTCACTAAAAGTAAAATTAGACATGACTCTTCCTGAACTTAATGTACAGTTAAATGTTTCTCTGCCTTACTAATCAAATGTTAATTCACTTTCTAAATGTATACACAGTCACAAAAATAGATAAAATATATATACATATATATACTTACATTACAGTGATGGTTATGTTCATATGTTTCCTCATTCAATTATTATAAAAACTGCTAAGTATATAATATTATTTTCTCTTTATAGATGAAAAAGCAAAACTTTAAAGTGCCAAGAAATATATCCTAGGTAAAATAAATTTAAACTGAAAAAAACAGGATTCTAGTTTGATCTTTCTGACTCTTAAACAAATATACTTACTCACAAGTTGCTTTTAACAACTTTCAGAATTGGAGAAGGAAAAGCTATGTCTGAGAGAAAGGTCAAGGTCAAAACACTTTCAAAGATGCAATACCACATTCTATTTGAAATTTGGAAGTACAAACATGGTATTGTTTGAGCTTGGTTTAAGATTGGTAAAGGATTATGACAAGGTTGTATATTGTCACCTTGCTTGTTTAAATGCCAGGATGGATGAATCACAAACTGGAATCAAAAATGGCAAGAGAAATATCAATAACCTCAGATACATAGATGATAGCACTCTAATGGCAGAAAGTGGAGAGAAATTAAAGAGCCTCTTGATGAGGGTGAAAGAGGAGAGTAAAATAACTAACTTGAAAAATCAACATTTTAAAACCTAAGACCATAACATCTGGTTCCAACACTTTATGGCAAATAGAAGGGGGGCAGGGAATTTGAAGCAGTGACAGATTTCATTCTCTTGGGCTCCATAATCACTTCAGATGATGACTGTAGCCATGAATTTAAAAGACAGTTACTCCTTGAAAGGAAAGCTCTGGCAAACCAAAAAAAGCATATTAAAAAACAGAGACATCATTTTGCCAACAACGATCCGATAGTTAAAACTATTGTTCTTCCAGTAGTCATGTACAGATGTAAGAGCTGGACCATAAACAAGGCAAGCAGCAAAGAACTGATGTCTTCAAATTGTGGTGCTGGAGAAGACTCTTGAGAATCCCTAGGACTGCAAAGAAGATCAAACTGGTCAATTATAAATTAAATCAACACCAAATATTCATTGGAAGGATTAATGCTGAAGATCCAATACTTTGGCCATCTGATGCAAAGAGCCAACTCATTGGAAAAGACCCTGATGCTGGGAAAGATCAAAAGGAAAAGGAAAAGAAAGCAGGCAGCAAAGGATGAGATGGCTAAATGGCATCACCGACTCAGTGGACATGACTTAGAACAAACTCTGGTAGACAGAGAAGGATAGGGGAGCCTGACATGCTGAATTCTATGAGCTAGCAAAGATCTGGACATGACTTAGCAACTGAGCAATAAAAACAGCAAGAATAAGGAAGTTTAATAAATTCAAGGTTGCCTTAATAATTTTTCAAGTAATATAAATAATCATAACATGAAATACATGGAGAATAAGAACAGCATGACACCATTTGTTCTCCTAGGACTCACACAGATTCCAAAGATTCAGAAAATCATCTTTGTGTGTTAGGTCATCTACATCATCTCTGTGGTCAGAAATGTGCTCATGGTGGTCACCATCACTGCCAGATCATTACAAGAGTTCCCCATGTACTTTTCCCTGGCCCATTTCTCTCTCTTTATCTCTCTCTCTCTCTTTTTTTAATGTTTGCTATTCCTCTGTGAATACCCCTCTATATTGATTATAGTCTCAATCAATTAAAAAAAAAAAGACCATCTTATTCAAAGGATTCATGCCCCAAATCTTTTCAGAACATTTACTCAGAGATGTTGAGATCATCCTGCTTAGTGTGATAGCCTATGTCTGATATGTGGCCATCTGTAAGCTCTTGTACTAATCAACCATCATGGACTGGTGGGCATGTGGACTGCTACTGACAGTGGTGTGCATGGGAGGTTTTCTTCATGCAACCTCTTACTTTTCTGATTACTCTTCTGTGGTCCTAATGTCATAGATCAGTTTTTGTGTGATCGGAGTCCTTGCTTAATTTTGCCTGCACAGATACACTCTAGGATTACTTGTCTCTTTCAAAAGTGGATTCATCTGTCTGCTAAACTTCCTTCTCCTCATGGTCTCTAATGAGGTCATCCTGTCCACCCTATGACCCGCCACCTAGAGTCAAGGCACAAGGCACTCTCCACTGTTTCTCTCATATCACAGTGGTTGTTTTCTTCTTTGTGCATTGTATATTCATGTACGTGAGACCTGACACTACTTTATAAATTCATAAAAATATATATTTATATATAAAATTTATTACTAAGTTCTAATAATTTTGCATAAATAGCTGCTCATTTTTATATATCACAATGGTAATGGTAGTATACTGGTATTTCAATACTTAACTAGGTTACAAAAGAAATTAGTCACTGAACCTCCAAAGGGTAAATAAAAAAGAGATTGTTTCAAGTTTTCAAATTCTTGCAGCCTTCAGAACTTATTGGCATTGCTCATACCACCACCTTAGGATGCTAACCTAACAGAATGAGTGATGACTCAAACAAAAGGGCACTTTAATGTCAGGCAGGATCTTCAACTTATTAAAAAACAAAACAAAACAGTTCTACTCCATAAAGCACTTGCCTGCTTGCTATCATTGGATATGAGGTCAGTGTGATTGTTGACTGTGAAAGGATGAAGACTGAGCTCTTGTGGTGCCATGGAACATGCAGGATGCAGTGCACGAAGCTGCACCCATCAGGATGAAGACTGAACTCTTGTGGTGTCATGGAGCATGCAGAACGTAGCGCACAAAGCTGCATCCATCAGAGCCCCTTCACTGACTCAGTGTCCCCATGCTCCAGCTGCTGTAGCTCTGGGCTTCTAACAGCTCACAGCCCCACCCTGCTCTGGACAAACTAATCTGAGAAAATGAAAGCTGTCTCATCTGTGTCATTATGCTCACCATCCCAGGGCCCATCAGGGAGCAATGGCTGACTTAATGGAGCAAAAAGAGCTGATCTTCTTATCTTAGGTTGGAGCCAGTTCTGTTGTACTCTGAATACTTCAGAGCTCCTGTGGCTCCAGGCTGAAGTCATACCTTAGTAAGGACAACATCCTTCTTTCCTCTACTATTGTCAGGTGCTCTCAACTATTTTTCTACATTTCATCAGAACTATAAAGGAAAGTTATGACCAACCTAGATAGCATATTCAAAAGCAGAGACATTACTTTGCTGACAAAGTTTCATCTAGTCAAGGCTATGGTTTTTCCTGTGGTCATGTATGGATGTGAGAGTTGGACTGTGAAGAAGGCTGAGCACCGAAGAATTGATGCTTTTGAACTGTGGTCTTGGAGAAGACTCTTGGGAGTCCCTTGGACTGCAAGGAGATCCAACCAGTCCATTCTGAAGGAGATCAGCCCTGGGATTTCTTTGGAAGGAATGAGGCTTAAGCTGAAACTCCAATACTTTGGCTACCTCATGTGAAGAGTTGACTCATTGGAAAAGACTCTGATGCTGGGAGGGATTGGGGGCAAGAGGAGAAGGGGACGACAGAGGATGAGATGGCTGGATGGCATCACAGACTCGATGGACGTGAGTCTCGGTGAACTCCAGGAGTTGGTGATGGACAGAGAGGCCTGGCATGCTGCGATTCATGGAGTCAGAAAGAGTCAGACACGACTGAGTGACTGATATTATCTGATCTGATGAAAAATAAATATTGAAGAGAAATTTTTGTGTAGCTCCATTGTTTTGCCCTTTCTTGGACATCATGTATGTAAAATCACAGAATATGTGGTCTTACCACATTGGCTTATTTGACTTCACAATATGCATTCAGATGCCCTCCATGTCTTCTCATAGCTTGGTAGGTCATTTATTTTTAGCACTGAACAATATTCCATTGTCTTGATGTATAATAGTTTATACATTCACCCATGAAAAGACATGTTAGCTGCATTCAAGATTTGGTAATTATAAGTAAACTTGTTTGGTGGCTCAGACAGTAAAGGATCTGCCTGCAATGCAGGAGACCCGGGTTCAGTCCCTGAGTCAGGAAGATCCCCTGGAGAAGGGAATGGCAATCCATTCCAGTATTCTTTTCTGGGAGAATTCCATGGACAGAGGAATTTGCAGGCTACAGTCTATGGGGTAGCAAAGAGTCAGAAATGACTGAGCGACTAACTCTTCATACACTTGTAATAAACAGTCATGTTTAGCCTAGTTAATATTTGGGGGTTTTTATTTGTTTGCTTGTGTTTTTTTTTTTGGTCTTTAGACCATATCTTATTTGTCCTTTGCTAGTCCCCTTCCCCGTATGTAGCAGGAAACTTCTGAATCCAGTAACTACTCATTTACTTATCTATTTTAAGCATATAGGAGTTTGGCAATACATACAATTTATTATTCAGTTTCTTAAGTTTTATGGGAAATGTTTTATATTCTGATTAATAAGTGCAATAGTAGTCACTGTTTTTTCAGCATTCTGAATGAGTGAATCTTTCTCTGTGCTCAGTTGTTAATATTAATTTTTAAACGTGACCTCAGGAGTACAGATCACCTTGATCTCAAGCTCAGTCACTCATCTGTGTCTGACTCTGCAACCCCATAGACTGTAGCCCACCAGGCTCCTCTGTCCATTGAAATATCCCGGCAAGAATAATGGAGTGGGTTGTCATTTCCTACTCCAGGGTATCTTCCTGACTCAGGGATGGAACCCACATCTCTTTTGTCTCTTGCTTTGGCTGG
The DNA here is from genome assembly GCF_027580195.1 of Bos mutus. NCBI lineage: Eukaryota > Metazoa > Chordata > Mammalia > Artiodactyla > Bovidae > Bos > Bos mutus. The sequence goes on from NC_091644.1 coordinate 44,722,438, forward strand.
TGGATTCTGTACCACTGTACTACCTGTGGAGCCCAAGTTATATTTAAGCTATGGGTCCTAAAGCATATGGGTAGGGCTATCCTAGTCAGAGGAAATAGAAGAGCAGAAGAAGAGTTTAAAGATTTAAGGTAAGTTTAGAGATTGTAAGTTGAATAAATGCATGATAATCAGCTGCCTTGAAAGTTACTCTCTGCATATACTTAGGTGTCACAGGCAGTCTTATCTAGAACATATATTTGGAGAAGTAGTACTAGTAAAGAGTATGGAATAAATCCCTTGGGAAAGAACTATGGACAGAGTAGGCAGCTTATCTATTTTTATAGACAAAGATTTCATTAGGATTAATTATCTTTAAAAATCTAAGGTGTTTGGAAATGCCCAGATAATTCTTTCCTGCAGACTCTTCTCCTTTTCCATGGAGAGATGATTTTCTTTAATTTCAGTCACGAAGAGTTGAGCACGACTGAGCGACTTCACTTTCACTTTTCACTTTCATGAATTGGAGAAGGAAATGACTACCCACTCCAGTATTCTTGCCTGGAGAATCCCAGGGACAGGGAGCCTGATGGGCTGCCGTCTATGGGGTCGCACAGAGTTGGACACGACTGAAGCGACTCAGCAGCAGCAACACAAAGAAAAACCATCAACATAAACTTCAACATCAACATAAATTCTCTAGTAAAATGGTCTTGAAAGTTCCACAGAAACAGACAAAATGGAAATTCTGGACTATGAAAGATCACATGATTCTACATACAATGTTTTATTAAATCTATACTGCCTTTGATTTTAAAGATATTAATATGTGTTAAAAAAGTCATCTTAGAATTGATAAGTAGTATTTCATTTAAAAATCATCTTTAATAAAAACAAGGGGTATATTTCAGATTGTTTCATACTTATTCATTGGAATAAAAATTTTATGATTGGCCTCCTATGTGAGAGGTCTTCTTTGGTGGCTCAGAGGTTAAAGCATCTGTCTGCAATGTGGGAGACCCAGATTCGATCCCTGGGTGGGGAAGATCCCCTAGAGAAGGAAATGACAACCCGCTCCAGTATTCTTGTCTGGAGAATCCCATGGATGGAGGAGCCTTGTGGGCTACAGTCCACGAGGTTGCAAAGAGTCGAACACGACTGAGAGACTTCACTTTAACTTTCGTTCACTTTAGACAATGTAGAGGGGCCCAGCATAGCTGGATGAAAGCATCCAAACAAAGCAAATTGAGGGAAGAATGATAAAGAAAGCAGAAAAGCACCGAATATCAGTTTCTAGTAGCCACATGCCTTGCAAAATTTCACAAGTATTGAAAGAAAGAAAATGCTAGTTGCTCAGTCATGTCCAACTTTTTGCCACCCCTTGGACTATAGCCCACCAGGCTCCTCTGTCCATGGAATTCTCCAGGCAAGAATACTGAAGTGGGTTGCTATTCCCTTCTCAAGGGGATCTTCCCTACCCGGGGATCAAACCCAGGTCTCCCACAATGCAGGCATATTCTTTACCATCTGAGCCACCAGGGAACCTCTTAATATTACGTTTTATGAACTATAATATTATCTCATTTTAAAGCAATGGCACCCCACTCCAGTACTCTTGCCTGGAAAATCCCATGAACAAAGGATCCTGGTGGGCTGCAGTCCATGGGGTTGCTAAGAGTCAGACACGACTAAGCGACTTCACTTTCACTTTTCACTTGCACACATTGGAGAAGGAAATGGCAACCCAATCCAGTGTTCTTGCCTGGAGAATCCCAGGGAAGGGGGAGCCTGGTGGGCTGCTGTCTATGGGGTTGCATAGAGTCAGACACGACTGAAGTGACTTAGCAGCAGCATAGATATTTTCAAAATGAAAACAATATAATTAAAACAAATTTCTAAGACAAAGGCATAAAAACTTACAGAGTCAGTAGTTACCCATGTCTCCTTGATCCCATAGCCTATTATTATAACACCATATTTTTCTTTCAATGTGGTGTGACCTCTGAGATTAGCTTGTTACAATCAAATAATTTTCTAATGCACGGATCAACAGGTTAGATTTTATTCCAAGGAAAATAAGGTTTAACAGCAATTTTGCAGAGGGCTGTTATATGACAGGAGATGTGCTTTAGGATAGTTCTTATATTAAAATGTCTCAAATCCAAGTGGTCACACCCAGAACTAGCTGTATCCCTAAAAGAGCAGACCGTGATCTGAATCATAGCAACATGCTTATTTGACTCATAAAATGTCAGGGGTCATTGAGTCCAACTCCTCAAAGAAAGCTAATATGTTTCAATAATATTTCAATGGATACATGTCCTCAGGACATCAAGTACATCACCCTATTTACTTTAAATCTAAATGTATCACTTTAGACCATACTTTCCTCATGGCGATTTTCATTTCCATGTTTCTCAGGGTGTCGATGAGAAGGTTCAGCATGGGAGCAATCACAGTGTAAAACAGAGATTTCCTTATCCTTGTCCTCTCTCTCTGCAGGTAGAATACAAATGTAGACACAGGGCACTAAGAATAACAGTACAACTGTTATGTGAGAACTACAAGGAGACAGAGCTTTCCTTCACCCTGGAGAGGAATGTGTTCTAAGATTATATAATATGACTATGTAAGAAGCTACTAGGACAAGAAAAATGGCAACAGCTACCATCCCTGAATTTGCAATTACTAGGATACTCACAACAAGAATGTCTTTGCACACCAGTTTCAAAAGAGGCTTCACATCACACATGTAGTGATCTATCTGATTAGGACCATAAAAAGGTAACTAGAGTACCATGAGAAGTAAAGCAATAGAATGCCAAAAACCCACAGCCCAGGCCAGGATGATCAACATGTCATACCTCTGTTCATGATGACCATGTAGTGCAGGGGCTTGACAATGGCGATGTAGTGGTCAAAAGCCATTGGCACCAAGATGAATATTTCCACACCTGCCAGCAAGTGGGCAGTGAGGAGCTGAGTCATATAGTTGTTATAGGAAATGTTTCAACAGTTGTTATAGGAAACATTTCTTCGTGCTGTAGCTAGGTCCCTGATTAGCCTGGGGACCACCGTGGATGAGGGAGAGGTGACAGAGAAGGTAGTACATCGGTTGTTGCATTAGATGGTTGCAGGTGATGGTGAGCAAGATGATAAAATTCCCCATTAAGACAGCCAGGTAACAGAGCAGGAACAAGAAGAAGAAAAGTAACTCTATTTTCTTATTTCCCCACAGCCCTATAAAAACAGATTCTGTGACATTGTTCTGATTTTCCATGAAGCTGAGCTGAGTTCAGAATACACAACATAAATTCAGTTCATCTGAAATGAAACAGAGCATGATACATATTTAAGAGCATTTTAAAACTTTGTGTTAATTATGCAATGAAAAAAGATGTTGTTCATAGAGGATTTACTACAGACAGTCTATATTTTCTGTTGTTTTTAGATCATGGACATCATATTTCTAATGATATTTTAAAAGAATATGTATATAAATCTGGATCATTTGTAAATATTTTTCAGGGATTTAACTCATAACCAACTAACAGGTAGTTTCTGATAGTCATTTTGCATATTGGAAAACAAAAGTATTGGAGGATTCAGTTAATTACACCAAATAATTATGATATTAAATTAAAGTCAAGCCAAGATGAACCTGACTCTGATACCAGACTTCATGCTCTTGGGAACTATGTAACAACATTCACTGAATGTTGAGGAAATTCCAGCTCTTGTCCATCTCTATAAAAGATAAAGGTCATTTTCCATTTCAACCTTTAGTCATCTACATAACTTTAAGAAAATCTCTCCCATTCTCCATGTGCATATGAATCTTGTATAAAGTTTCAGTCACAGAGGAACATTTCCTACAATCAGTGGAGCTCCATATATATTCTTGAAATTAAAACAAAGCATGTAATACTTATAGTAGAGCCTACCTAAATTAGTCAAAAGTATCAATAGTTTCAAGGGTTCTCTTAGGAAGGTGTGGTCAAGATTCAGAATATGGAGTAGCTGGAAATGAGATTCAAGTACAATGTGGGGCATGTGAATATAGGATATTACTATATTAAAACTCCATTTTTCTGATTATTCAAAATATAGAGGTTACTGTTGATAATTTATAAACATTTTCAAGAACTAGAAGTTTTCTTTTGAAATCTGAAGAACTTTGTGTGATTAAAAAATAACCTACTTATTTAAATACACATTTCATTTTATTTTTATTTTTTTATATTTATTTTTTGAGAATTTTATACTTTTATTCAGTGCTTTGCATTTTAGTTTTTTTTTTTTTTATTTTAAATTTTATTTTATTTTTAAACTTTACAAAATTGTATTAGTTTTGCCAAATATCAAAATGAATCCGCCACAGGTATACATGTGTTCCCCCATCCTGAACCCTCCTCCCTTCTCCCTCCCCATACCATCCCTCTGGGTCGTCCCAGTGCACTAGCCCCAAGCATCCAGTATTGTGCATTGAACCTGGACAGTGCCACCTTTTTGATGTAGTATATCTAGAAGCAGAGAAGTCAATATGTTGAAAGCATCACCTTCTACCCATAATCAAATGTCCTCCACAGCAAAGTCATGGTTTGCCTCAAGTACTGTTAATTTCAATGACCTGTGTCCTAATAGTACTACTGAGGAACACTATGATGTATTGTACAGATCCATTATCAAATGATCATAAAGATGAGCATCTGGGCTCACATGTTCTTGTTAGTTTTGTTTGTTTGTAGGTGGTGGTGTTGTGAGCGCTGAGTAGTTAATACTCTCTGAGCCTCTTTTTTCAACTGATAAGTGAAAATGATAACAGTAGATCTGTTTGCTTCACATCAAAAAAAAAATGTGCAAAGAATATCCAGTATAAATAGCCTATTGTTCAGACTTGTCAACTCCACAGGACAATACTCCAACAAGTAATTGGAGAAAAACCACTGTTCTCTAAGAAAATAAATACTGCCATGTTCATCAGTTAATTATTTTATCTTTAGATTTTCTATTCTGTAATAGGGAAATTGGTTGACAAATCCATATTAGACTTACATAAACATAAGGAAGAAACATCAGTGTTTCTGTTACACAGACTAACATAAGTTTAGTCTGTGTATAAAAGAGAGCTTATTAAAGAATTATTTATATATAAATGGAGGAAAAAACCTACTTTATGTGGAAGACTGATCACATGACACAAACAAATTTAAGATAACTTTTTATTAAGATTTTAGTAAAAAATTGTAGAAAAACTGTAGGAAGTGTATCTCTTGTTTTAGAATGTTTCTTATATATTGGTTTAAGTCTCAGCATTCAACATCTGGAGCAGTGTTGCACTAATTTTCCAAAGTGAACATCACTTTGGAAAATGCATTCTCATGAGAAAATGTCCTTTAGAGCAGGTCTCATTTTCCTTCTGATCTTCTTTAACTAAAATTCATGAAAACTGCCTATGGTTTGTTGTTCGTTTCTATCTCCTACCCTGTTTCCTTTCTTTCTCCCTCTCTCTCTCCCTACCCACTCACATATCCACACTGCCCCCCGCCCACATACACCCACAACACACACCACCCATATATATGCTTAGATGCATGTGTTTTTTGAGTGAAGGAAGAATATTGAGTTAACTTTTTCCACATACTTTCTTGTTAAAGAATTTCTTTCAAGAATTCCTTCTTCAGACTTGAAATTCTTCAAGAAAAATCTCTGTGAGGAACTGTTTGGAAAGACATCAGCTACAGTTTAAAAAAAAAAAAAAAACACCACTTAAATAAAGTGTATTACGGAAAAGGATTTATGACTAAAGTTAAAAAGTACATAAACAGTGTAAAAACCCATCAAGGGAAATTTGATAGGATTTTTTTTCTTTCAGTGTTTAACATATCAATAGTAAAGAAAATCATGAAATTAAAATTTGTAGTATTCTTTATTTGCTGTAATTAGAGTAAAAAGCTGAAATAACCATATGCTAACTATATGTTCTGGCATTTGTGCTCAGTCATGTTTGACTCTTTGCAACCCCATGGACTGGAGAGCTCTTCTGTCCATGGAATTTTCTAACAAGACTACCGGAGCAGGTTGCCATTTCTTACTCTAGGGGATGTTCTATGAACCAGGAACTGAGCCACTGTCTCCTGGGTCTCCTGCACTGTCATGCAGACTCATTACCACTGTGCCATGTAGGAAAATCTGTATATGTTCTAGACACAATACTAAAAACTTTTCATTTACTAATCATTTTCCCTTTACCACCAATTGTTAGGGAAGGTATACGTGCCCCTGTTTTGCAGATAAGGGAGCTGGAACACAAGTTTCTACAACAACTAAGGGGAATTCTATATCTAGACAAATTCTGTATGGCTTAGAACCTCATACTATTTTCATTATACTGGAATTTATTTTCCCAGACACAAATAAATAAAGGCTTAAAACTCTCAGTTTGTCCTCAAATTAATGTCTGGATTTTTCTGAATTCCCTCTCTTGAAAATAACCACCAAGAAAATTAATCTAGAAGATTTCAAGTTTTAAGATTCCAATCACTCGGATCAAAAAATTATGTAAAGTTGTTCAAAATCCCAATATTTAATAGAAATTTAAGGTACACACAAGGCTTCCTTGGTGGCTCAGTGGTAAAGAATCCATCTGTCAAGCAGGATACTCGGGTTCTATCTCTGGGTAGGGAAAAAAGACTCTGGAGAAGGAAATGTCAACCCACTTCAGTATTCTTGACTGGGAAATCCAATGGAGAGAGAAGCCTGGCAGGCTACAGTCCATGGGCCTGCAAAGAGTTGGGCATAACTTAGTTGTTTACATGTTAAACAACACCACCAACAAAATATACATGTGTAACTCAGAACAAAGCTCACTTCTGTAAGATTTTCCATTTATTTGAAATGTCAGGCAACCCTTCAGGCTGTTTCCTTTTATTTTTCTGAGGTGTGATCTGACACAGCAAATAGATATGGAATACATCTGACTCCCAGCCACCACCCCTGGCCTCAGGCATGGGGGCGTGGGGTAGCTCCTCCCGGCCGGCATCCCTGGCCCAAGTATATGCCCCAACCAGTAATACTGAAGAAGCTGAAGTTCAACGGTTCTATGAAGACCTACAAGACCTTTTAGAACTAACACCCAAAGAAGATGTCCTTTTCATTATAGGGGACTGGAATGCAAAAGTAGGAAGTCAAGAAACACCTGGAGTAACAGGCAAATTTGGCCTTGGAATACAGAATGAAGCAGGGCAAAGACTAATAGAGTTTTGCCAAGAAAATGCACTGGTCATAACAAACACCCTCTACCAACAACACAAGAGAAGTCTCTATACATGGACATCACCAGATGGTCAACATGAAAACAGATTGATTATATTCTTTGCAGCCAAAGATGGAGAAGCTCTATACAGTCTGCAAAAACAAGACCAGGAGCTGACTGTGGCTGAGACCATGAACTCCTTATTGCCAAATTTAGACTTATATTGAAGAAAGTAGGGAAAACCACTAGACCATTCAGGTATGAACTAAATCAAATCCCTTATGATTATACAGTGGAAGTGAGAAATAGATTTAAGGGCCAAGATCTGATAGAAAGAGTGCCTGATGAACTATGGACTGAGGTTCGTGACATTGTACAGGAGACAGGGATCAAGACCATCCCCTTGGAAAAGAAATGCAAAAAAGTAAAATGGCTGTCCGGGGAGGCCTTACAAAAGGGAAGCTAAAAGCAAAGGAGAAAAGGAAAGATGTAAACATCTGAATGCAGAGTTCCAAAGAATAGTAAGAAGAGATAAGAAAGCCTTCTTCAGCAATCAATGGAAAGAAATAGAGGAAAACAACAGAATGGGAAAGACTAGAGATCTCTTCAAGAAAATCAGAGATACAAAAGGAACATTTCATGCAAAGATGGGCTCAATAAAGGATAGAAATGGTATGGACCTAACAGAAGCAAAAGATATTAAGAAGAGATGGCAAGAATACACAGAAGAACTGTACAAAAAAGATCTTCACGACCCAGATAATCATGATGGTGTGATCACTGACCTAGAGCCAGACATGCTGGAATGTGAAGTCAAGTGGGCCTTAGAAAGCATCACTATGAACAAAGCTAGTGGAGGTGATGGAATTCCAGTTGAGCTATTTCAAATCCTAAAAGATGATGCTGTGAAAGTGCGGCACTCGATATGCCAGCAAATATGGAATGCTCAGCAGTGGCCACAGGACCAGAAAAGGTCATTTTTCGTTCCAATCCCAAAGAAAGACAAAGGCAAAGAATGCTCAAACTACCACACAATTGCACTCATCTCACAGGCTAGTAAAGTAATGCTCAAAATTCTCCAAGCCAGGCTTCAGCAGTACGTGAACCGTGAACTTCCTGATGTTCAAGCTGGTTTTAGAAAAGGCAGAGGATTCATATTTGGCAAAACTAATACAATTATGTAAAGTTTAAAAATAAAATTAAATTAAAAAAAAAAAAAAAGAAGAAAAGGCAGAGGAACCGGAGATCAAATTGCAAACATCTGCTGGATCATCAAAAAAGCAAGAGAGTTCCAAAAAAAACATCTATTTCTGCTTTATTGACTATGCCAAAGCCTTTGACTGTGTGGATCACAATAAACTGTGGAAAATTCTGAAAGAGATGGGAATATCAGACCACCTGACCTGCCTCTTGAGAAATTTTTATGCAGGCCAGGAAGCAACAGTTAGAACTGGACATGGAACAACAGACTGGTTCCAAATAGGAAAAGGAGTACGTCGAGGCTGTATATTGTCACCCTGTTTATTTAACGTATATGCAGAGTACATCATGAGAAACGCTGGGCTGGAAGAAACGCAAGCTGGAATCAAGATTGCTGGGAGAATTATCAATAACATCAGATATGCAGATGACAGCACCCTTATGGCAGAAAGTGAAGAGGAACTAAAAAGCCTCTTGATGAAAGTGAAAGTGGAGAGTGTAAAAGTTGGCTTAAAGCTCAACATTCAGAAAACGAAGATCATGGCATCCAGTTCCATCACTTCATGGCAAATAAATGGGGAAACAGTGGAAACAGTGTCAGACTTCATTTTTCTGGGCTCCAAAATCACTTCAGATGGTGACTGCAGCCATGAAATGAAAAGATGCTTACTCCTTGGAAGGAAAGTTTTGACCAACCTAGATAGCATATTCAAAAGCAGAGACATTACTTTGCCAGCAAAGGTCCGTCTAGTCAAGGCTATGGCTTTTCCAGTGGTCATGTATGGATGTGAGAGTTGGACTGTGAAGAAGGCTGAGCACCAAAGAATTCATGCTTTTGAACTGTGGTGTTGGAGAAGACTCTTCAGAGTCCCTTGGACTGCAAGAAGATCCAACCAGTCCATTCTAAAGGAGATCAGCCCTGGATTTCTTTGGAAGAAATGATGCTAAAGCTGAAACTCCAGTACTTTGGACACCTCATGCGAAGATTTGACTCATTGGAAAAGACTCTGATGCTGGGAGGGATTGGGGGCAGGAGGAGAAGGGGACAACAGAGGCTGAGATGGCTGGATGGCATCGCTGATTCGATGGACCTGAGTCTCAGTGGACTCCGGGAGTTAGTGATGGACAGGGAGGCCTGGCGTGCTGCGATTCATGGGGTCGCAAAGAGTCGAACACGACTGAGTGACTGATTTGATCTGACATCTGACTCTCCTACGAATGTCCATCCAAAAGATGCATTTAGGGAAGTATTGTTGGGGATAACTTGATTAAAAGCACAACAGAGGCAATAGGGAAAAAAAATCCCACATGCAGTCTATAGCAGTAAATGTGTATGAGGTTATAATTATAGGAATTAAGTCAATAATATTAAAGGGATCTATAAGAGAGGCTTGAGTCTTATTTAATGGAATCTCAAGGGTTACCACAGGTATGGCTCCATATTTCTATAATATGATAGCACTGATGAAATAGCATAGATATTTATCTATTTTTCACTTTTCCTAAAATAATTTCTTCAAAGACTGAAGTTGCTTTTTTTACCATGGTATATATTAAAATATAAATTAATAATCTTGTAATCTTTATTATCATTTTACATAAATGTAGTAAGAGAGAATAAGAAGATAATTTCTGTTCCTTATAAACATTACATCATTGCCATTAGGATAGAAATTAGGAAATTATCTATCAAGATTTAATTATACCCACTGGAAACTTAGAAGCCATATACTGACTTGTGTTACTCAATATTAATTATTTTTATGTGCTATTTAAGGTCAAGTAGAAATCCATAATAGATCTTTCTTTCTTTATTTAGCTTCTTTTGCTTTGTTTAGTCCCTTTTCACTTGTTGTGAATGTGTGAATGAGGAAGAGGAGTGTCAGTAGAACCTAAGGAAACAGGTTGAGTACAAAGTAGTCCTTAGTCACTATATCTTATCAGATGTTGTTCATGGGTTCATGTAAGGTTTTACTTTAATATATATATGTATATATATGTATGTATTTAAAATGTTTAATTCTTCACTTCTACTCCAGGTACTCACTGGACTCTAAGATATTTAAATATAGCCAAAAGATATTACATGTTCTGACCCCAGGTGGTACAGTGGTAAAGAATCCACCTTCCGATACAGGAAATGCATGAAACATGATTTGATCCTTGATCTGGGAAGATCCCTGGAAGTAGGAAATGGTAATCCACTCCAGTATTCCCACTTGGGAAAATTTCATGGACAGTGGAGCCTGATGGCCTATACTACATGGAGACACAAAGAGTCAGACATGACTGAGTGACTGAGCACACATATTACACATTAGTTGTGGTTGTCCTACAGTGATTCACATCCAGAAATAATCTCTTACTATACTCAAAATTCTCCAAGCCAGGCTTCAGCAATATATGAACCGTGAACTTCCTGATGTTCAAGCTGGTTTTAGAAAAGGCAGAAGAACCAGAGACCAAATTGCCAACATCCGCTGGGTCATGGACAAAGCAAGAGAGTTCCAGAAAAACATCTATTTCTGCTTTATTGACTATGCCAACGCTTTTGACTGTGTAGATCACAATAAACTGTGGAAAATTCTGAAAGAGATGGGAATACCAGACCGCCTGACCTGCTTCTTGAGAAATCTGTATGCAGGCCAGGAAGCAACAGTTAGAACTGGACATGGAACAACAGACTGGTTCCAAATAGGAAAAGGAGTACGTCAAGGCTGTATATTGTCACCCTGCTTATTTAACTTATATGCAGAGTACATCATGAGAAACGCTGGGCTAGAAGAAGCACAAGCTGGAATCAAGATTCCCGGGAGAAATCTCAATAACCTCAGATATGCAGATGACAGCACCCTTATGGCAGAAAGTGAAGAGGAACTAAAAAGCCTCTTGATGAAAGTGAAAGTGGAGAGTGAAAAAGTTAGCTTAAAACTCAACATTCAGAAAACGAAAATCATGGCATCTGGTCCCATATCTTCATGGGAAATAGATGGGGAAACAGTGGAAACAGTGTCAGACTTTATTTTTTGGGGCTCCAAAATCACTTCAGATGGTGACTGCAGCCATGAAATGAAAAGACGCTTACTTCTTGGAAGGAAAGTTTTGGCCAACCTAGATAGCATATTCAAAAGCAGAGACATTACTTTGACAACAAAGTTCTGTCTAGTCAAGGCTATGGCTTTTCCAGTGGTCATGTATGGATGTGAGAGTTGGACTGTGAAGAAAGCTGAGCACCGAAGAACTGATGCTTTTGAACTGTGGTGTTGGAGAAGACTCTTCAGAGTCCCTTGGACTACAAGGAGATCCAACCAGTCCATTCTGAAGGAGATCAGCCCTGGGATTTCTTTGGAAGAAATGATGCTAAAGCTGAAACTCCAATACTTTGGCCACCTCATGCAAAGAGTTGACTCATTGGAAAAGACTCTGATGCTGGGAGGGATTGGGGGCAGGAGGAGAAGGGGATGACAGAGGATGAGATGCCAGGATGGCATCACTGACTCTTTGGATGTGAGTCTGAGTGAACTGCAGGAGTTGGTGATGAACAGGGAGGCCTGGAGTGCTGCAGTTCATGGGGTCGCAAAGAGTTGGACATGACTGAGCAACTGAACTGAACTGATCTGAACTGATCGGACCAGATGCCATGATCTTAGTTTTCTGAATTTGAGTTTTAAGCCAATTTTTTTCACTTTCATCTTTCACTTTCATCATGAAGCTCTTTAGTTCTTCTTCACCTTCTGCCATAAGGGTGGTGTCATCTGTATATCTGCGGTTATTGATATTCCTCCTGGAAATCTCAGTTCTAGCTTGTGCTTCATCCAGCCTAGCATAAATAAGCAGGGTGACGATATACAGACTTGTCTTACTTCTTTCCCAATTTGGGACCAGTCTGTTGTTCCATGTCCAGTTCTAACTGTTGTTTCTTGACCTGCATACAGATTTCTCAGGAGGCAGGTCAGGTGTTCTGGTATTCCCATCTCTTTAAGAAATTTCCACATTTTGTCATGATCCACACAGTCTAATTTTTGGCGTAGTCAATAAAACACAAGTAAATGTTTTTTCTGGAATTCTCTTGGTTTTTCTATGATCTAACAGATGTTGGAAGTTTGATTTCTTGTTCTTCTGCCTTTTCTAATCCAGCTTGAACATCTGATAGTTCACATTTCATGTACTGTTGAATCTCTCTTGGAGAATTTTGAACATTACTTTGCTATCATGTGAGATGAGTGCAATTGTATGGTAGTTTGAATATTCTTTGACATTGCCTTCCTTTGGGACTGGAATGAAAACTGACCTCTTCCAGTCCTGTGGCCTCTGCTGAGTCTTCCTAATTTGCTGGTGTATTGAGTGCAGCTCTTTCACAGCATCTTTTAGGATTTGAAATGGCTCAACTGGGATTTCATTAACTCCGCAAGCTTTTTTCTTAATGTTCCTTCCTAAGGCCCCCTTGACTTTGCATTCCAGGATGTCTATATCTAGGTGAGTGATCGCACCATTGTAGTTATCTGTGGTATATATATCTCTTCCTCAAATTTCCTTGTCATCAGTCTTCTAACCATATCCCCTCACCCCCCAAAGTCCCTGAGCATCCAGCCAATTCATTGGCCAAAACCATGAATCAGTATATATTTTACATTTTGGAACTCCTTCCAAGTTAAATAATTGACTAGTTTCACCCCTTGAAATGTACCCATTGGGAGGATTTCCTTTTGCTACTATTGTTCTGGTACTTTTCAGGATGAGGTTGCATTTCTGCAGCTGCCAATTTAAAAGATCATTGCGGAAATATTCCTTTACAAGTCTGAAGTCTTATATTCCTTTGTTAATTTATCATAAGTTATAGATGAAGGCAGGGTGAGATAAGGAAGTGTAATGGGAGTGGGGACCATGATCATTTTTGCCACTTTTCCCTGAAAATTTGCCTTCAGGACTTACTTGGGCCAGATCGTGCCTCTATCACTTTATTTTTTGATGGGGTACTGCTGTGCACACCCAGCTTTATGGCTTAGACAGTTTTGATAATACCAAGTGCATGAAAGAAGCTTTGGTTGCATAGTGACTTGGTGACCCATGGTGAACCACTCAGTTTCCATTAAGGTGCAGTGGCAGGCCAAACTATTTCAGAAAAGGAGAGTAGTTATCTTGGAAGGATGGCAAGACTATTTTTCCAAAATCCTAGTTGTCTGCACTGAAATTCATATATGGAAGCCTGGCAAGTTTTCCAACATTACTACCTGTGACTGAAACATCAAGCAACATAGATCTACTGGATTATTAATACTTGTCCTCAGTCTCAGAGAAGCTTGTATGCCAGGTTGAACCTATAGCAGAGCCTTTTCTATTTCTGGAACTCATTTAAAAGTCGAATCTTTTTGAGTAACTTTACAATTGAGCCAGAGAAATATACCCAAATGTATGATATGATGACTATGATGACTCTCCAATCCAATAAGGCAAAGAGGCATTGAGCATCATCTCTGGTTATAGGAGAGGCCAGATGGAACAAGTTATACATCATATTAAGAGGGATAGATAGCATTATGTACCCATACTACTGGTCTCCTGGAAATTCCAATGAGTTTATTAGTAGTTTAGTTGCTAAGTCGTGACCAACTCTTGAAACCCCATGGACTGTAGCCTGCCAGGCTGCTCTGTCATTGGGATTCTCCAGGCAAGAATACTGGAGTGGGTTGCTGTTACCTTCTCCAGGAGATGTTCCCAACCCAGGAATCAAACCTGGGTCTCCTGCATTGCAGGCAGATTCTTACTGACTGAGCTACAAGGGAAGCCCAATGAGTTTCAGTTCAGTTCAGTTCAGTTCAGTCGCTCAGTCGTGTCCAACTCTTTGAAACCCTTCTTCACAGTCCAACTCTCACATCCATACATGACCACTGGAAAAGCCGTAGCCTTGACTAGACGAACCTTTGTTGTCAAAGTAATGTCTCTGCTTTTGAATATGCTATCTAGGTTGGCCAAAACTTTCCTTCCAAGGAGTAAGCATCTTTTCATTTCATGGCTGCAGTCACCATCTGAAGTGATTTTGGAGCCCCCAAAAATAAAGTCTGACACTGTTTCCACTGTTTCCCCATCTATTTCCCATGAAGATATGGGACCAGATGCCATGATCTTCGTTTTCTGAATGTTGAGCTTTAAGCCAACTTTTTCATTCTCCACTTTCACTTTCATCAAGAGGCTTTTTAGTTTTTCTTCAATTTCTGCCATAAGGGTGGTGTAAATCTGAGTATCTGAGGTTATTGATATTTCTTCCAGAAATCTTGATTCCAGCTTGTGCTTCTTCCAGTCCAGCATTTCTCATGATGTACTCTGCATATAAGTTAAATAAGCAGGGTGACAATATACAGCCTTGACGTACTCCTTTTCCTATTTGGAACTAGTCTGTTGTTCCATGTCCAGTTCTAACTGTTGCTTCCTGACCTGCATATAGATTTTTCAAGAGGCAGATCAGGTGGTCTGGTATTCCCATCTCTTTCAGAATTTTCCACAGTTTATTGTGATCCACACAATCAAAGGCTGTGGCATAGTCAATAAAGCAGAAATAGATGTTTTTCCTGGAACTGTCTTGCTTATTCGATGATCCAGCGGATGTTGGCAATTTGATCTCTGGTTCCTCTGCCTTTTCTAAAACCAGCTTGAACATCAGGAAGTTCACGGTTCACATATTGCTGAAGCCTGGCTTGGAGAATTTTGAGCATTACTTTACTAGCCTGTGAGATGAGTGCAATTGTGCAGAACTTTGAGCATTCTTTCGCATTGCCTTTCTTTGGGATTGGAATGAAAACCCAACTTTTCCAGTCCTGTGGCACCTGCTGAGTGTTACAAATTTGCTGGCATACTGAGTGCAGCACTTTCACAGCATCATCTTTCAGGATTTGGAATAGCTCAACTGGAATTCCATCACCTCCACTAGCTTTGTTCGTAGTGATGCTTTCTAAGGCCCACTTGACTTCACATTCCAGCATGTCTGGCTCTAGGTCAGTGATCACACCATCATGATTATCTGGGTCGTGAAGATCTTTTTTGTACAGTTCTTCTGTGTATTCTTGCCATCTCTTCTTAATATCTTCTGCTTCTGTTAGATCCATACTATTTCTATCCTTTATTGAGCCCATCTTTGCATGAAATGTTTCCTTGGTATCTCTAATTTTCTTGGAGAGATCTCTAGTCTTTCCCATTCTGTTGTTTTTCTGTATTTCTTTGCATTGATCACTGAAGAAGGCTTTCTTATCTCTTCTTGCTATTCTTTGGAACTCTGCATTCAGATGCTTATATTTTTCCTTTGCTCCTTTGCTTTCACAGCTATTTGTAAGGTCTCCCCAGACAGCCATTTTGCTTTTTTGCTTTTCTTTTCCAAGGGGATGGTCTTGATCCCTGTCTCCTGTACAATGTCACGAACCTCAGTCCATAGTTCATCAGACACTCTATATCAGTTCTAGGCCCTTAAATCTATTTCTCACCTCCACTGTATAATCATAATGGATTTGATTTAGGTCACACCTAAATGGTCTAGTGGTTTTCCCTACTTTCTTCAACTTAAGTCTGAATTTGGTAATAAGGAGTTCATGATCTGAGCCACAGTCAGCTCCTGGTCTTGTTTTTGTTGACTGTATAGAGCTTCTACATCTTTGGCTGCAAAGAATATAATCAATCTGATTTCGGTGTTGACCATCCGGTGATGTCCATGTATAGAGTCTTCTCTTGTGTTGTTGGAAGATGGTGTTTGTTATGATCAGTGCATTTTCTTGGCAAAACTCTATTAGTCTTTGCCCTGCTTCATTCCATATTCCAAGGCCAAATTTGCCTGTTACTCCAGGTGTTTCTTGACTTTCTACTTTTGCATTCCAGTCCCCTATAATGAAAAGGACATCTTTTTTGAGTGTTAGTTTTAAAAGGTCTTGTAGGTCTTCCTAGAACCGTTCAATTTCAACTTCTTCAGCGTTACTGGTTGGGGCATAGACTTGGATAGACTTGGATTACTGTGATATTGAATGGTTTGCCTTGGAAATGAACAGAGATCATTCTGTCATTTCTGAGATTGCATCCAAGTACTGCATTTTGGACTCTTTTTTGACCTTGATGGCTACTCCGTTTCTTCTGAGGGATTCCTGCCCACAGTAGTAGAAATAATGGTCATCTGAGTTAAATTCACCCATTCCAGTCCAATATTTTAGTGAACTAAAAGTTCACTCATTCCTAGAATATGGACATTCACTCTTGCCATCTCTTGTTTGACCACTTCCAATTTGCGTTGATTCATGGACCTGACATTCCTGGTTCCTATGCAATATCACTTTTTACAGCATCAGACCTTGCTTCTATCACCAGTCACATCCACAGCTGGGTATTGTTTTTGCTTTGGCTCCATTCCTTCATTCTTTCTGGAGTTATTTCTCCACTGATCTCCAGTAGCATATTGGGCATCTACTGACTTGGGGAGTTCCTCTTTCAGCATCCTATCATTTTGCCTTTTCGTACTGTTCATGGGGTTCTCAAGGCAAGAATACTGAAGTGTTTTGCCATTCCCTTGAGCCTCCTAATTTTAGTTTACAAGGAAATGTATTACCAAAAAGATCTAAAGTAGTTGCCACTTCTGACACAGTAATGAAAATCACATTTCCAGCTAAATACCAAGTACCAGCAGCTCTGACAATATGTTCTTGCGTTGAAATACATCTGGCACAGAAGCTGGCTAACCTTAGAATTATACACTGTCACTCTCCAAGATCCATGCCTATCCTGCAACAGGCAAAAATAGGAGAGCTGAACACATATGTGGTGGTAACTCCCATCCCACATCTTTCAAGGTTTGATGGTGGCACTAATCTCTACAGTCCCTCCAGGCATATGGTACACCTTTTAGTTTACTATTTTTCTAAGGACAGGCAGTAATAATGCCTTCCACTGAGGTTTTTCTCACATAATATCCCTTATTCCTCAGGACAGTGAACCAATGTAATAATTCTGTCAGTCGCTAAGTATGTCTGTTCCGATTATCCATTCTGAAATTGGAAAATAACCACAGCATGGGTTCCATGACCACAGGACCCACTGTAAATAGACCTGAGCTAAACTTCCATTGGTCACCAGACCTCCATTATTTCAACTCTAATTGAGGGGCTACGGTAATGTTTTGACCTCCTGGAATAAGTTTCATGTTAAAGTCAGTGTCCTGAAACTTCTGATTATTAACTTTTCCACAGTGCATAGTTAACCTGATAAAAGGTCAAAGGTCCCTCTAGGGAAATATGAGGTAAAGATAAATTATACATTTTAGCAAGGTACCAGAGTCCTGCTTCAAGGGGACTGGATATCCCTTTTTTCTTAGGATTCAGAATCTGTAAGCTGGCTCAAGTCTGGGAACTCATTTGATGACATGAATTTCTATATTCATGATTTGAGTTAGAATTTTTTTTTACTTTATTTAAAACTTTTCTGCTGACACAGGTCAGTGGAGAGTCGAGTAAAATCCCTCTCTTTTTATCCTAGGAACATCATGATCAGCTAGACAACACGTCTTGTGCTGATTATTTAGATTGTCATTTTGATTCTACTATCCATTTTGGTAACTAAGCCCACCTTGCCTTTCAGATTAAGTGCCATCACTTGACTACTGGCTGCTCCCTAGGATCAAATCACTCTTAACACATTTGCATTTCACAAACCAGCAACCAGTTTTCACTAGAGACCTGGGCTTTAGAAAATAGACATCTCAGCTTTTCAAGGATACTGAAGCATTCAAATTTATTTCTCATGGTTGTGATGAATGGTGAACATTTGGGAACCTTTCAGGGAGGCTTAGTAGATTTTTAATAACAAATCCATTCTAATATTTCAATTTCAGGAGAGTTCAGTTCAGTTCAGTTGCTCAGTCGTGTCCAACTCTTTGCAACCCCATGGACCGCAACATGCCAGGCTTCCCTGTGCATCACCAACTCTTTGAGTTTACCCAAACTCATGTCCATTGAGTCAGTGATGCCATCTAACCATCTCATTCTCTGCTCTCCACTTCTCTTCTCACCTTCAATCTTTCCCAGCATTGAGGTCTATTCAAATAACTCAGGTCTTAGCGTCAGGTGGCCAAAAACAAAATATTGGAGTTTCAGCTTCAACATCAGTCCCTCTCATGAATATTCATGACTGATTTCCTTTAGGATGGACTGGTTGGATCTTCTTGCAGTTCAAGGAACTCTCAGGAGTCTTCTCCAAAACCACAGTTCAAAAGCATCAATTCTTCAGCACTCAGCTTTCTTTATAGTCCAACTCTCACATCCATACATGATTACTGGAAAAACCATAGCCTGGACTAGACGGACCTTTGTTGGCAAACTAATGTCTCTGCTTTTTAATATGCTGTTTAGGTTGGTAATAACTTTCCTTCCAAGGAGTATGTGTCTTTTTTATTTCATGGCCACAGTCACAATATACAGTGAATTTGGAGTCCAAAAAAAAATAAACTGAGCCACTGTTTCCACTGTTTCCCCATCTATTTGCCATGAAGTGATGGAACCAGATGCTATGATCTTACTTTTCTGAATATTGACCTTTAAGCCAACTTTTTCCACTCTCTTTTTTCACTTTCATTAAGAGGCTCTTTAGTTCTTCTTTACTTTCTGCCATAAGGGTGGTCTCATTTGCATATCTGAGGTCATTGATATTTCTCCTGACAATCTTGATTCCAGCTTGTG
Organism: Bos mutus; assembly: GCF_027580195.1. NCBI lineage: Eukaryota > Metazoa > Chordata > Mammalia > Artiodactyla > Bovidae > Bos > Bos mutus. The sequence goes on from NC_091644.1 coordinate 44,741,569, forward strand.
CTTCATCGAGCAAGTGTTTCTCATGGTGTACTCTGCATATAAGTAAAATAAACAGGGTGACAATATACAGCCTTGACGTACTCCTTACCCTATTTGGAACCAGTCTGTTGTTCCACGTCCTGTTCTAACTGTTGCTTCCTGATCTGCATACAGATTTCTCAAGAGGCATGTCAGGTGGTCTGGTATTCCCATCTCTTTTAGAATTTTCCACAGTTGTGGTGATCCACACAGTCAAAGGTTTGGCATAGTTAATAAAGCAGAAATAGATGTTTTTCTGGAACTCTTTGCTGTTTCAATAACCCAACAGATGTTGGCAATTTGATCTCTGGTTCCTCTGCCTTTTATAAATCCAGTTTTAACATCTGGAAGTTCACGGTTCTCATATTGTTGAAACCTGGTTTGGAGAATTGTGAGCATTGCCTTACTAGTGTGTGTGATAATTGCAATTGTGCAGTAGTTTGAGTATTCTTTGGCATTGCTTTGAGGGTTAGGGTTAGGGTTAGGGTTACATCCATTGGGTTATTGAAAAAGCAAAGAGTTCCAGAAAAACATCTATTTCTGCTTTATTAACTATGCCAAACCTTTGACTGTGTGGATCACCACAACTGTGGAAAATTCTAAAAGAGATGGAAATACCAGACCACCTGACATGCCTCTTGAGAAATCTGTATGCAGATCAAATTTGGAATTTGAGTATTTCTTTGGGATTGGAATGAAAACTGACCTTTTCCAGTCCGTGGCCACTGCTGTTTTCCAAATTTGCTGCCATATTAAGTGCAGCACTTTCATGGCATCATCTTTTAGGATTTGAAATAGCTCAACTGAAATTCTATCACCTCCACTAGCTTTGTAGTGATGCTTCCTAAGGCCCACTTGGCTTCGCATTCCAGGATGTCTGGCTCTAGGTGAGTGATCATTCCATCGTGATTATCTGGGTCATGAAGATCTTTTTTGTCTACCTACCTTTTAATCACTTCTGCTACATTAAACCAAAGTGGAAGGGACATTTCTATGGAACTCACAATGGACCATTATTTTGTTCATGTATTAGCCACCACAAGCTATTTGAGGCTTTCTTACCTCATCCAGTTGCAACATTAAATGGAGATATCCGTTTAATGAGCCCATATCAATAAATTATGCCTGATCAAATTTGATGATTTTTCTACCTCCCTCAAGTTCCATATACATTCCCTAGATTTATATCACAAAGGTTTAGAGATTTTCTTTACTTCCCTCCAGCTGCAACATGAAGAGTAAAATCTCTGCTTGGTAAGCACACCTCAATCAGCAGTTAGGTCTGATCAAAGTTTATTTCTTTCTATAATTGTCCCATACTGGTTATCTCTATTCCCACATATATTCCTTGGATTTCTGTTTGTGTAAATTAGAAAACTCAAGTAGCTCTTTTGGAGTGTAGTGCACCTCCTCCGATGTCATTGTCTGTACCTTGCTTTCAGATGCCTGCTGGGGCCTGAGACAAGTTACAGAATCAGAAACAATGAGGGGAGCTGAGGTGGGTCCTCAGGAGAATCAGCATGGTCTTTCTTTTTTTATTTTATTTTATTTTTAAACTTTACAATATTGTATTAGTTTTGCCAAATATCAAAATGAATCCGCCACAGGTATACCTGTGTTCCCCATCCTGAACCCTCCTCCCTCCTCCCTCTCCTACCCTCCCTCTGGGTCGTCCTAGTGCACCAGCCCCAAGCATCCAGTACCGTGCATCGAACCTGGACTGGCGACTCGTTTTATACATGATATTATACATGTTTCAATGCCATTCTCCCAAATCTCCCCACCCTCTCCCTCTCCCACAGAGTCCATAAGACTGATCTATACATCGGTGTCTCTTTTGCTGTCTCATACACAGGGTTATTGTTACCATCTTTCTAAATTCCATATATATGTGTTAGTATACTGTATTGGTGTTTTTCTTTCTGGCTTACTTCACTCTGTATAATAGGTTCCAGTTTCATCCATCTCATTAGAACTGATTCAAATGTATTCTTTTTAATGGCTGAGTAATACTCCATTGTGTATATGTACCACAGCTTTCTTAGCCATTCATCTGCTGATGGGCATCTAGGTTGCTTCCATTTACTGGCTATCATAAACAGTGCTGCGATGAACATTGGGGTACACGTGTCTCTTTCCCTTCTGGTTTCCTCAGTGTGTATGCCCAACAGTGGGATTGCTGGATCATAAGGCAGTTCTATTTCCAGTTTTTTAAGGAATCTCCACACTATTCTCCATAGTGGCTGTACTAGTTTGCATTCCCACCAACAGTGTAAGAGAGTTCCCTTTTCTCCGCACCCTCTCCAGCATGGTCTTTCATGGCAGCTGATGCAGGGGAGGCCACTGCAGTTTCTTTAGCCAAGGGAGGGTTAATTCTATAGACAGGAGGTATAGCCTTGTCTTCTGGGGTTGGAGACACCACTTCACTGGCAAAGAACACTCACCTTATCCTTGTTTCTTCTTTTAAGTTTCCTCAAACCTTTGGTGATCTAAGCTGGAATCTGGAATTTATTCATGACTCTTCTCATACCTTCATCCTATATTAAGTTTTTTTTTTCTTTGCTGTTTATAATTCCTAAGTATTGCTTTGACTCTTCTCTATCTCTCAGTTTTAGTTTGGGTTCCCCAAGATGAAGACACTGAGATGAAATTTTCATGAAAGCTTAGCTTTAGCCTAGAGCCCTGGAGCCCTGGAATATATGTTGTCCTGCAGTACTGGTTCCACCATACATCAAGGGGATCAGCCTTTTCATTGCTGCTTCTGTCATTCATTATTAACTCCTGGCCCCTTGGATGGTGGGTATAATCTCCAGTGAGGCAGTTCCAATTATCTCTCCTGCAGCTGTCCAGAAAAAATGGGACTGTGAGCTTTTAGCAGCCCAGGCAAACAGCAGCTGTGTTCTAGGTGTACCTGTGCAGTGAATGAGGTCTGACCAGATGCAGAGGGTCTACAACATTCTTCACCATCACTGGCACCACTGGAAGTCACACCTCCATCATTTCATGTCCAAATCATTATAGTAGCTTCCCTAACATTCTGCTACTTGTGCTCTTCAATTTATTTTCTCTACTATAGCCAAACACCTTCCCCAGTGGCTCAGATGGCAAAGAATCTGTCTGCAGTGCAGGAGACCCAGGTTTGATCCCTGGTTTAGGAAGATGACCTGGAGAAGGGAATGACAACCCACTCCAGTATTCTTGCCTGAAGAATCCAAATAACAGAGGAGACTGATACAGTTCATGGGATCACAAAGAGTCGGACATGACTGAGTAACTAAAATGTTTTCACTATAACCAAAGTTATTATTCTAAAATTGTAAATCTAACTGCATCATGTGCTAGCTCAGTCTTATGGACTCTGTGGGAGAGGGAGAGGGTGGGAAGATTTGGGAGAATGGCATTGAAACATGTAAAATATCATGTATGAAACGAGATGCCAGTCCAGGTTCAATGCACGATACTGGATGCTTGGGGCTAGTGCACTGGGACGACCCAGAGGGATGGTATGGGGAGGGAGGAGGGAGGAGGGTTCAGGATGGGGAGCACATGTATACCTTTGATGGATTCATTTTGATATTTGGCAAAACTAATACAATTATGTAAAGTTTAAAAATAAAATAAAATTAAAAAAATACTTTCCAAAAAATATCTGAAAAAATATTTATATAACTGAAATCACTCCACTGTACACCTGGAACCCACAATGTCAGAAATTATCTGTACTTCAATATGAAAAATAAAAATCTTTTAATATCATGGCAACCCACTCCAGTATTCTTGCCTGGAGAATACCCATGGACAGAGGAGCTTGGAGGGCTAGAGTCCATGGGTCACAAAGAGTCAGACATGACTGAGTGACTCAGCACAGCACACAGTACTTAGTTTTAAGCCTTAACACAATCATGAGCCCCGTCCCAGTCTTTTCTGTCCCTATCACTCCAGCTTCAATTCAGTTCAGTCGCTCAGTCAAGTCCAACTCCACAAAGTCACACGCATCAGCTCCCTATCTTGCTATTTATCCTTTAGAAACTGTCTAGCATGCTTCCTGGAGTGTAGTGCATATTCAATAAACAGTTGTTGAACCAGGAGTTTAGTAACCACAGCTATGTGACATTTATGAGGAGTCAGTGTACACACTTCACCTTCTGGACTTTGTTACATATTTCCTCTCCTAAAGCATTCTTGCTCCATCTGATGTCTATTCATGCCTCTGATTCTTTGAGTCCCATTTCTGATGTATTTTCACCTTGGAGTGTTTTCTGAACCCCCAGGTCTTTGTTCTGTGTTCCTCAAAAGTGCTTTCAGAGTAAGTACCCTTGTTTCCATTATCTTACTGTTTATAGTACTGTGTTGTAATTTTTTGCTCTCTTCTGAGAATCTATGAATCTAAGGTCTGTGGAGACATTATTCAGGTTTTTCTTTATGCATGCTGAAGCCCCAGCAACTGTCACTATTTGATACGTTCCTTGGGATGAAAAATACGTGTTGTTTAATGAATGTAGGGTGGGTGAAATGAATGGAATATACTTATGCTAGGGTTGCTTTTTGTGTAAATGGGGCTACAAATTCAAAACAAAACACGTGTATACCCATGGTGGATACATGTTGATGTATGGCAAAACCAAAGCAATATTGTAAAGTAAAAATAATGATAATAATAAAAAAATAAAGTAACATAAAAATTTAAAAAATAAATAAAAATAAAAAAACAAAAAATATATTTTTATAATGAAATTTTACCAAAAAGGAAATGCAGGAAATATGTTTTGATTTTTAAATCAAAATATAAAAACCAATAAATATGAAATAATCAATATAAAATAATAAATATTGAAAAAATATTGACAGAGAAATATAGTGAAAAACAGAATGATGATATCATGCTTAGGACTGGTAGAGTATTTTGTTCAAAAGATAATGAGGTTATTTTCGATTTATTCCTTATTCCTAGTTTATGCAGGAATAAAACCACATCTTAGTTTTCAAAAGACATATACCTAGATAACTTGCCTGAGTCTGAAACCGGTAAAGGTAGAAAAAAATTCCTAGTCTGCAATACTACATTTTGCCCAATATTTTATTGAATTTATTCATCTTCCCTTATACTTACACTTATTCATCTAACATTTATCATAAATCAGACATTGTGACTTGAAGATATTATTAGCAAGTAGGGAAATACTTTACAGAGTATGACTTAATTTGTTTAATTAATTGAAATTCCTGTCTGATATTAGATCATTCTTTTACTTGGATCTTCACTCTTTTTGATGGGTTTTCAGGATAAGATTGTAACATGAGCAATACAAAGTGATTTTTAATGCATTAAGAAAATTTGGTATATTGTACAACATTCCTTGAATTCCCCTTAGAGTTTAAATGTTCCATTGCTTATCATATATTAATGCATATGTATGGAATCTAGAAAAAAGGCAAAGATGAACCTATGTGTAAGGTAGGACTAGAGGTGCAGATGTTGAGAATTGATTTGTGGGCACAGTGGAGGAAAGAGGGTCTGGATGAACTGAGAGAATAGCGTTGAAAATATCATGTGTAAAATAGTTAGAGGAAAGCTGCTGTACAGCACAGGGAGCTCAGGTCAATGCTCTGTGATGACCTAGAAGGGAGTTATATACCACGGTGTTACATATCACATACCATATATACACACACACACACACACATATATATATATATATATGGACAGACAGAGGATCGGTGGGCTACAGTCCACAGGGTCACAAAGAGTCGGACATGACTAAAGCGACTTAGCACACATCATATACACAATTTCAGCACAGTCCCTGTCTCAATAAATGGTAAGTAGTATCAATATGTTTTTCCAATAGTCATATGTGCATGCGATATTTTGACTATAAAGAAGTCTGAGCACAGAAGACTTAATGCTTTCAAACTGTGGTGCTGTGGAAGACTCTTGAGAGTCCCTAGGACTGCAAGGAGATCCAACCAGTCTTTCCTCAAGGAAATCAGCCCTGACTCTTCATTGGAAGGACTAATGCTGAAGCTGAAGTTCCAATATTTTGGCCACTTGATAGAAAGAGCTGACTCATTGGAAAAGATCCTCATGCTGCAAAAGATTGAAGGCAAAAGGAGGAGGGGAGGCAGATGAGATCATAGGATAGCATCACCAACTCAACAAACATGAGTCTGAGCAAACTCTAAGAGAGAGTGGAGGACAGAGGAGTCTGGGGTGCTGCAGTCTATGGGGTCCCAAAGAGTCAGAAATGATTTAGCAACTGAACAACATAATTATGTTACCTTTGTATCATTGTCTGACAGCATATTTCTGCAGTTAAGAACATGGTCTGAGACAGCAGCTAAAAATATGGTTCTTCAATATTTCCATTTTGGAATTTTCCCATTCTATTTATTTCATCACCTATAAAATGAGGATAATAGCAATGCCTACTTATTTGGATAGTTACAGCGATATCAGTTCAATATCAATGTATTTATTTTTTGTTTTATTAGAATGAATTTATTAAGGCATATAGATAGATAAAGCTAGAAAAACTAAGTCTTAGTTTTCCCAGAATGTTCCAAACATTAAAAAGTAGTCTCCTGCCACTTTGTCTCACATTTCATGCATCATTTCTTCTCCTCATTGTGGAATCTATGATTTATAGTGGCTATTTTCCCCCCTTTATCTCAAAGGTCTTTTTTGCTGAAAGTATCAACAATGTCCTTCTGAACTTTGCACCAGGAGAATCAATGCTGGTCTCTGTGTACCTCTTATTTATCACCTGAAATAGATTCTCTATTATACAAATTCCTAATGGCATTTTTCATCTGGGCATTTCTCAAGGTATAGATGAATGGATTTAACATGGGAGTTATCATAGTGTAGAATACAGCCACTGCTTTATCAATTGGTAAAGAAACTGGTGGTCTCAGATATACAAAAATGCAGGGCACAAGGAGCATGGTGACAACTGTGATGTGGGAGACACAAGTGGAGAGGGCCTTGCGCCTTGCCTCCAAACTGTGGTTCCTTAGGGAGTGCAGAATGACCACATAGGAGCCCATCAAGAGGATGAAGTTTATAAGACAAATGAAACCACTGTTGGCAGCAACAAATAGTCCTAGAATGTGAGTATCAGTGCAGGCAAGATTTAGCAAAGGGTTCAGATCACACAAAAAGTGGTCTATGACATTAGGGCCACAGAAGGGTAATCTGAAGATGAAAAAGATCTGTATGATTCCATGAAGAAAGCCTCCCGCCCATGCTACTCCAATTAGCAGCCAACACACCCTCCAGTTCACGATGCTTGTGTAGTGCAAGGGCTTGCAGATGGCCACATAGCGGTCATAGGCCATCACAGTGAGCAGGATGGCCTCAGCACTTCCGAAGAAATGTTCCCCAAAGATTTGCATCACGCATCCATTGAAGAGGATGGTATTCCTTTCACGGAGGGAATCGACAATCAGTTAAGGGGTATTCACAGAGGAGTAGCAAGCATCAATAAGGGAGAGATAAGCCAGAAAAAAGTACATGGGAGATCCCAGTAATGGACTGACTATAATGGTGACCATGATGAACAAATTTCCTACCACAGAGATGATGTAGACAACCAAAAACAAAATATGATCTTCTGCAACTTTGAATTCTGTGTGAGCCCCAAGAGAACAAACTCTGTCACGTTGCTCCTATTCTTCATTTATTTTGTATTATGGTTCATTATGTTACCTGGAAAAAAAAAAGTTACTTTTCAGCACCTCAACCTTGATTTCACTAAGCCTCTCCATGTAATAAAAAATAAATGCCCAGGTTATATGGAGTTCTGAATTTTTGAGTTCTTTTCTTGACATAGGATAAATATTTCTGATCTGTTAAAGATAAATTACATACTCCCCTGAGGAGAGAAAATACTTAGAGTTAGAGACATGAGGGACTCTGAACACAAAGGTGGGAGAATTTCTGTGCACATATACTTATGTGAGATGACGCAAGCCCAATATGAATCAATAGATCCCACATACAGTGGCAGCCAAACCTGAGATGAAAGGTAGAATATGGATGTAAAGGGTATGAATGCAAAACCACGGGGTTTTCCCTTTATTCTTAGGAAATGAGAAACCATGTAAGTTAAATGAAAATGTGAAAGTAAGGATGAAGAGGGATGTGAGAGAGAGAAGGTGTGTTGGATTTAATTCCAAAAATGATCTTTTTCTTACTTGTATGAAGTGCGATGAGGTTTAGTAAGGGGAGGGAAGATAGAACAACATTAGTATCAGACTGTAATATTTCACATAAAGTGTAACAGAGCTTTGGAAATGGGAAAATAATGAAAAGGTAAAGAAGCTACTGTGCCAGAATACTGGAGTGGGTAACCGTTCCCTCCTCCAAGGCATCTTCCCAACCCAGGGATCAAACCCAGGTCTCCCACATTGCAAGTGGATTCTTTACTAGCTGGGCCACTGGGGAGCCCAATAAAATAAACATGTTTCCTAAATCCAATAACATTAAAATAATTGATAAATATACTTTAATGATCAATTGCTATATGCACAGCATGATTACAGTCTATGTATATTTCTTTCACATAGCATATGAGAAGGAATCTTAGTATATAATAGTAAAAATATAGTAGTAATAATACTATTAGCTAAAACTTGCTGAACATTTACTGTGCTCTAAGAGGCCATCCAATGCTTTGGCCACCTGATGTGAAGAGCTGACTCATTTGAAAAGACCCTGATGCTTTGAAAGATTGAAGGCTAGAGGAGAAGGGGAAGATAGAGGATGAGATGGTTGGATGGCATCACCGACTCAATGGACATGAGTTTGAGTAAACTCCTGCAGTTGGTGATGGACAGAGAGGCCTGGCGTGCTGCAGTCCAGGGAGTCACAAAGAGTCAGACATGACTGAGAAACTGAAATGAACTGAACTGAAGATACTTCATTATTTAAGCTTCATTAAAAACTTGTGTTTACTACTATCATTTTTATACTTATTTTACACATTAGGAAGTAGAAGCTTAGAGAAGTTAAGAATTCTACGTAAACTCAGGCAGCTACAAAGGACAGAGTTAAGATTAGTTTAAATTATACTTTTATTTTTTGTTGTTCCAAATTTTTAAACCATAACCTATAAAATTATTACAATAAACAATGCTAAATTAGTAAACTTTAAAAAATGAAACCAATATAGTCATATTTATCTTTATCTTACCTCAGAGGCAGTTTTATATATAAATTTAATCAACCTATACAAAGATCAGAGATGTACACACACAGTATAATTTACTGAAATCCCCCAATATTAATAACTATATGGTACTGCTTTCATCAAAGGTCCATTTTATCTTTTTTTTTCTCCCCTACCCACACTTCTTCCATCGAAAATTTCCCTATAAAGCATGAATCCACACTCTTCTGCAAAATGTTGTAAATGACTTTGAAAATGACAATCTCATTGGGAGAGCATATTGATTTGGGAATCAGAAGATCCAGATTATAATCTTGCCTTTTCCCTCTTGCTACTTGTTGATCTGAGGTGCATTTCTTGGCATCTTACATTTTTGTTTTTCAGTATCAAGTGAGAAGTATAATCCACCTCACCTCCCAGGCCATCATGAGAACTGATTGAAGAGATCTATGAATGCAAACACCACATTATTGGGACACACAGAGGACCTTCCTCACTTATATGGCTATTTATGCACTCTGGATTAGGAGAAATCTATATTTTTGGAAATGATATATCTAAACATTTGACCATACAACAGACTAAGGAAGAATCATCTCCAATTTTACATTTAAAGAAGTCACAGAGATCCATATTATGTTCAGCATTTGCTCCCAGGAAGTTCTTCATATGCATGTTTGAACAAAACAAGTGATGGTTCATATCATCTAATATTTACATTGATATCTTTTTGTGTGTGAAATTCATTTAAGTTTTATTTTCATACTCATGAGTAGTCTTAATTATTAAAATAATTGAGACAAAATAAGTATATCTGATGTTAGAGAAAAGGGTTTTAACAAATTTATTAATCCCAGTGAGACTAGTATTTTCTTCTGTCAAATTAGGTTTATGAAATTTACCAAATATCTTTTGAAGAAAGGTGGTGAATATAAAAGGTTTTACTATTGTATTTGAAAAGTATTAAAATATAATAATTACTATATATGGAAAATAACAACCTTTTCTAATTTACTAATAGAACTGTTGAAAAACTTACCTTCTGGTCTTAGATGATATTAATGATATTTGAGGGTGTTCAGAACTAATTCCATTTTAAAATTGACCTCCTCTTTGGATAAGAAACTTTCAATAGGAATAATATGACACACTCAGAAAGAGGCTATTCAGATAATTCAATATCAAGTCAATAGAAAATAAGTAAGTCTTTGGATAGGTCTAAATCTTTTCTTCTAGCTTAAAGACTGAAAAAGGTTTCACAGAAAATCTGGGACTTGAATTTAGAATAAATTTGCTTAAAATACCAAGGTAAAATGATCTTCCATGAATGGCCTGATCCAAAAGCTAGGAGGCAGAATGTGTGGAGGAAATATATTCAAATGAGTCTTTCCACTCTTGACATATATTTCTCTGGAAAATGTAAACAAGAAAAGACATTTTCGATTGCATGTGTGGCTATTTACCAAGTTTGCCATATAGGTTCTAGGACCTGATCTATAGCAGCAATTTTCTCTCCCAGGAATTAATTATCTGCTTTGATGGAAAGATTTTGTCTTAGAAACAGGTGTTCTCTGGAGATATGGTTGGGAAACACTCATTTTGAGTGGGGAATTGTGTTCCCTGCACTTGCAGCCAAAATATGTGAGTGTCCTTTCTCTGTCTGAACCTGGCTTTCTAAGTATGCTGCTGCTGCTAAGTCACTTCAGTCGTGTCCAACTCTGTGCGACCCCATAGATGGCAGCCCACCAGGCTCCCCCATCCCTGGGATTCTCCAGACAAGAACACTGGAGTGGGTTTCCATTTCCTTCTCCAATGCATGAAAGTGAAAAGTGAAAGGGAAGTTGCTCAGTCGTGTCTGACTCTTAGCGACCCCATGGACTACAGCCTACCAGGCTCCTCCATCCATGGGATTTTCCAGGCAAGAGTACTGGAGTCAGGTGCCATTGCCTTCTCCCTAAGTATGCTAACTGTTGTATAAATAGCAAGGATGGTGTAATTCCATCACAGTAATATCTGTGATGTAGTTACCCTGTGAGATCATGTCAGAGAGAAAACTTCCATTATATATATGTACTATATCTTCCTTATCCATTTATCTATTGATGGACAATTAATTGCTTCTTTGTATTGACTATTGTAAACAGCACTGCAATGAACACTGGAGTGCATGTATCCTTATGAAACATGTTTTTCCCAGATATATATCCAGGAGTAGGATTTCTAGGTCATATGGTAGCTTTATTTTTAGTTTTATTTTATAAAAATCCATATTGTTCTCCGTACTAGTTGTATCAATTTACTTTCCCTTCCACAGTGTTGGAGCGTTCTTTTTTCTCCACACCCTTTCCAGTATTTACTGGTTGTAGGTTTTTTTGATGATGGTCATTCTGACAGGTGAGTTGATGTCTCACTGTAATTTTAATTTGCATTTCTGTGATACTTAGCAATGTGTGCATCTTGTCATGTGCCTCATGGCATCTGTATGTTTACATTGATGAAATGTCTATTTAGATCTGCTCTTTTTTTTTTTTAATTGAGCTGCATGAGGTTTGTAAATCTGGGAATCTAATCCTTTGTTAGCTGTGTTATTTGCAAATATTTTCCTCCAATCTGTGGGCTTTATTGTTTTATTATTATTTTTAGATTTATTTATTTTAACTGGAGGCTAATTACTTTACAATATTGTATTGGTTTTGCCATACATCAACATGAATCTGCCATGGGTATACACGTGTTCCCCATCCTGAACCCCCCACCTACCTCCCTCCTTGTACCATCCCTCTGGGTCATCCCAGTGCACCAGTCCCAAGCAACCAGTATCATGCATTGAACTTGGACTTGCAATTCGTTTCATGTATGATATTATACATGTTTCAATGACATTCTCCCAAATCATCCCATCCTCTCCCTTTCCCACAGAGTCCAAAAGACTGTTCTATACATCTGTGTCTCTTTTGCTGTCTCGCATACAAGGTTATCATTACCATCTTTTAAATTCCATATATATGCATTAGTATACTGTATTGGTGTTTTTCTTTCTGGCTTACTTCACTCTGTATAATACGCTCCAGTTTCATCCACCTCATTAGAACTGACTCAAATTTATTCTTTTTAAGGCTGAGTAGTACTCCATTGTGTATATGTACCACAGATTTCTTATCCATTCATCTGCTGATGAGTATCTAGGTTTCTTCCATGTCCTGGCTATTATAAATAGTGCTGCAATGAACACTGGGATACACGTGTCTCTTTCAATTCTGGTTTCCTCGGTGTGTATGCCCGGTAGTGGGATTTCTGGGTCATGAGTTCAGTTCAGTTCAGTTCAGTCACTCAGTCGTGTCCAAATCTTTGTGACTTCATGAATTGCAGCATGCCAGGCCTCCCTATCCATCTTAAGGCAGTTCTATTTCTAGTTTTTTAAGGAATCTCCACACTGTTCTCCATAGTGGATATACTAGTTTGCATTCCCACCAACAGTGTAAGAGGGTTCCCTTTTCTCTACACCCTCTCCAGCATTTATTGCTTGTAGACTTAGACCACAGCCATTCTGACTGGCGTGAAATGGTACCTCATAGTGGTTTTGATTTGCATTTCTCTGATAATGAGTGATGTTGAGCATCTTTTCATGTGTTTGTTAGCCATCTGTACGTCTTCTTTGGAGAAATGTCTGTTTAGTTTTTTGGCCCATTTTTTGATTGGGTCGTTTATTTTTCTGGAATTCAGCTGCAGGAGTTGCTTGTATATTTTTGAGATTAGTTATTTGTCAGTTGCTTCATTTACTATTATTTTCTCCCATTCTGAAGGCTGTCTTTTCACCTGGCTTATAGTTTCCTTTGTTGTGCAAAAGCTTTTAAGTTTAATTAGGTCCCATTTGTTTATTTTTTCTTTTATTTCCAATATTCTGGGAGGTGGGTCATAGAGGATCCTGTTGTGATTTATGTCGGAGAGTGTTTTTCCTATGTTCTCCTCTAGGAGTTTTATAGTTTCTGGTCTTACATTTAGATATTCAATCCATTTTGAGTTTATTTTTGTGTATGGTGTTAGAAAGTGTTCAGTTTCATTCCTTTATAAGTGATTGACCAGTTTTCCCAGCACCACTTGTTAAAGAGATTGTCTTTTCTCCATTGTATATTCTTGCCTCCTTTGTCAAATATAAGGTGTCCATAGGTGTGTGGATTTATCTCTGGGCTTTCTATTTTGTTCCATTGATCTATATTTCTGTCTTTGTGCCAGTACCATACTGTCTTGATGACTGTGGCTTTGTAGTAGAGCCTGAAGTAGGCAGGTTGATTCCTCCAGTTCCATTCTTCTTTCTCAAGATTGATTTGGCTATTTGAGGTTCTTTGTATTTCCATACAAATTGTGAAATTATTTGTTCTAGCTCTGTGAAAAATATGATTGGTAGCTTGATAGGGATTGCACTGAACCTATAAATTGCTTTGGGTAGTATACTCCTTTTCACTATATTGATTCTTCCGATCCATGAACATGGTATATTTCTCCATCTATTAGTGTCCTCTTTGATTTCTTTCACCAGTGTTTTATAGTTTTCTATGCATAGTTCTTTAGTTTCTTTAGGTAGATATATTCCTAAGTATGTTATTATTTTCTTTGCAATGGTGAGTGGAATTGTTCCTTAATTTCTGTTTCTATTTTCTAGTTGCTAGTGTATACGAATGCAAGGGAGTTTTGTGTGTTGATTTTATATCCTGCAACTTTACTATATTCATTGATTAGCTCTAGTAATTTTCTGGTGGAGTCTTTAGGGTTTTCTATATAGAGGATCATGCCATCTGCAAACAGTGAGAGTTTTACTTCTTTTCCAATTTGGATCCCATTTATTTATTTTTCTGCTCTGAATGCTGTGTCCAAAACTTCCAAAACTATGTTGAATGGTAGTGGTGAAAGTGGGCAACCTTGTCTTGTTCCTGACTTTAGGGAAAATGTTTTCAATTTTTCATATTGAGGATAATGTTTGCTGTGGGTTTGTCATATATAGCTTTTATTATGTTGAGGTATTTTCCTTCTGTTCCTGCTTTCTGCAGGGTTTTTTATCATAAATGGATGTTGGATTTTGTCAAAGGCCTTTCTGCATCTATTGAGATAATCATATGGCTTTTATTTGTATTTTTTTATATATTTTTATTTTTATTTTTAACTTTACAATATTGTATTGGTTTTGCCATATATCAAAATGAATCTGCCACAGGTATACACGTGTTCCCATTTGTTAATGTGGTGTATTACTTTGATTGATTTGTGGCTATTGAAGAATCCTTGCATCCCTGGGATAAAGCCCACTTGGTCATGGTGTATGATCTCTTTAATGTGTTGTTGGATTCTGATTGCTAGAATTTTGTTAAGGATTTTTGCATCTATATTCATCAGTGATATTGGCCTGTAGTTTTCTTTTTTTGTGGCATCTTTGTCAGGTTTTGGTATTAGTGTGATGGTGGCCTCATAGAATGAGTTTGGAAGTTTACCTTCCTCTGCAGTTTTCTGGAAGAGTTTGAGTAGAATAGGTGTTAGCTCTTCTGTAAATTGTTGGTATAATTCAGCTATGAAGCCGTCTGGACCTGGGCTTTTGTTTGCTGGAATATTTCTGATTACAGTTTCAATTTCTGTGCTTGTGATGGGTCTGTTAAGATTTTCTATTTCTTCCTGGTTCAAATTCCTGGAAAGTTGTACTTTTCTAAGAATTTGTCCATTTCTTCCAAGTTGTCCATTTTATTGGCATATAATTGCTGATAGTACTCTCTTATGATCCTTTGTATTTCTGTGTTGTCTGTTGTCATCTCTGCATTTTCATTTCTAATTTTATTGATTTGATTTTTCTCCCTTTGTTTCTTGATGAGTCTGGCTATCTGGCTAATGGTTTGTTAATGTTATTTATCCTATCAAAGAACCAGCTTTTGGCTTTGTTGATTTTTGCCATGGTCTCTTTTGGTTCTTTTGCATGTATTTATGCCCTAGTTTTTAAGATTTCTTTCCATCTACTAACCCTGGCGTTCTTCATTTCTTCCTCTTCTACTTGCTTTAGGTGTAGAGTTAGGTTATTTATTTGACGTTTGTCTTATTTCTTGAGGTATACCTGTATTGCTATGAACCTTCCCCTTAGCACTGCTTTTACAGTGTCCCACAGGTTTTGGGTTGTTGTGCTTTCATTTACATTTGTTTCTATGCATATTTTGATTTCTTTTTCAAATTCTTCTGTGATTTGTTGGTTATTCAGCAACGTGTTGTTCAGTCCCCATATGCTGGAATTTTTAGTAGCTTTTCTCCTGTAATTGACATCTAATCTTACTGCATTGTGGTCAGAAAAGATGCTTGGAATGATTTCATTTTTTTTAAATTTACCAAGGCTACATTCATGGCCCAGGATGTGATCTATCCTGGAGAAGGTTCCATGTGCGCTTAAGAAAAAGGTGAAATTCATTGTTCTGGGGTGAAATGTCCTATAGATATCAATTAGGTCTAGCTGGTCTATTGTATCATTTAAAGTTTGTATTTCCTTGTTAATTTTGTGTTTAGTTGATCTATCCATAGATGTGAGTGAGGTATTAGAGTCTCCCACTATTATTGTGTTACTGTTAATTTCCCCTTTCATACTTGTTAGCATTTGTCTTACATATTGTGGTGCTCTTATGTTGGGTGCATATATATTTATAATTATTATATCTTCTTCTTGGATTGATCCTTTAATCATTATGTAGTGTCCTTTTGTGTCTCTTTTCACAGCCTTTGTTTTAAAGTCTATTTTATCTGGTATGAGTATTGCTACTCCTGCTTTCTTTTTGTCTCTATTTGCTTGGAATATCTTTTTCCAGCCCTTCACTTTCAGTCTGTATGTGTCCCCTGTTTTGAGGTGGGTCTCTTGTAGACAACATATATAAGGGTCTTGTTTTTGTATCCATTCAGCCAGTCTTTGTCTTTTAGTTGGGACATTCAACCCATTTACGTTTAAGGTAATTATTGATAAGTATGATCCCATTGCCATTTACTTTATTGTTTGGGGTTTGAGTTTATATACACCCTTTTTGTGTTTCCTGTCTAGAGAAGATTCTTTAGCATTTGTTGGAGAGCTGGTTTGGTGGAGCTGAATGCTCTCAGCTCTTGCTTGTCTGTAAAGCTTTTGATTTCTCCTTCATATTTGAAATAGAGCCTTACTGGGTACAGTAATCTGGGCTGTAAGTTATTTTCTTTAATCCCTTTAAGTATGTCTTGCCATTCCCTTTGGGCCTGAAGAGTTTCTATTGAAAGATCAGCTGTTATCCTTATGGGAATCCCTTTGTGTGTCATTTGTTGTTTTTCCCTTGCTGCTTTTAATATTTGTTCTTTGTGTTTGATCTTTGTTAATTTAATTAATATGTGTCTTGGGGTGTTTCACCTTGGGTTTATCCTGTTTGGGACTCTGGTTTTCTTGGACTTGGATGATTATTTCATTCCCCATTTTAGGGAAGTTTTCAACTATTATCTCCTCAAGTATTTTCTCATGGTCTTTCTTTTTGTCTTCTTCTTCTGGGACTCCTATGATTCGAATATTGGGGCATTTAACATTGTCCTGGAGGTCTCTGAGATTGTCCTTTAATGTTTCTTTTAATTCATTTTTCTTTTTCCCTCTCTGATATATTTATTTCTACCATTCTATCTTCTACTTCACTAATCCTATCTTCTGCCTCTGTTATTCTACTATTTGTTCCCTCCAGAGTGTTTTTGATCTCATTTATCACCTTATTCAGGAGAAGACAATGGCATCCCACTCCAGTACTCTTGCCTGGAAAATCCCATGGATGCAGGAGCCTGGCAGGCTACAATCCATGGGGTCGCTAAGAGTCAGACACGACTGAGTGACTTCACTTTCACTTTTCACTTTCATGCATTGGAGAAGGAAATGGCAACCCACTCCAGTGTTCTTGCCTGGAGAATCCCAGGGATGGGAGAGCCTGGTGGGCTGCCGTCTATGGGGTCGCACAGAGTCGGACACGACTGAAGCTACTTAGCAGCATTGCATTGCATTGCATTATTCATTATATATTGACTCTTTTTTATTTATTCTAGGTCCTTGTTAAACCTTTTTTGCCTCTTCTTAATCCTTGTCTCCAGGCTATTTATCTGTGATTCCATTTTGATTTCAAGATTTTGGATCATTTTCACTATCATTATTCGGAATTCTTTATCAGGTAGATTCCCTATCTCTTCCTCCTTTGTTTGGTTTGGTGGGCATTTATCCTGTTCCTTTACCTGCTGGGTATTCCTCTGTCTCTTCATCCTATTTTTATTGCTGTGTTTGGGATGGCCTTTCTGTATTCTGGCAGTTTGTGGAGTTCTCTTTATTGTGGAGTTTCCTTGCTGTGGGTGGGGTTGTACTGGTGGCTTGTCAAGGTTTTCTGGTTAGGGAAGCTTGTGTCCGTGTTTGGTGGGTGGAGCTGGATTTCTTCTCTCTGGAGTGCAATGAAGTCTCCAGTAATGAGTTATGAGATGTCAATGGGTTTGGTGTAACTTTGGGCAGCCTGTATATTGAAGCTCAGGGCTGTGTTACTGTGATGTTGGAGAATTTGTGTGGTATGTCTTGCTCTGGAACTTGTTGGCCTTTGGGTGGTGCTTGGTTTCAGTGTAGATATGGAGGCATTTGATGAGCTCCTGTCGATTAATGTTCCCTGGAGTCAGGAGTTCTCTGGTGTTCTCAGGATTTGGACTTAAGCCTCCTGCTTCTGGTTTTCAGTCTTATTTTTACAGTAGCCCCAAGACTTCTCCATATAAACAGCACCATTGATAAAACATCTAGGTTAAAGATGAAAAGTTTCTCCACAGTGAGGGACACCCAGAGAGGTTCACAGAGTTACATGGAGAAGAGAAGAGGGAGAATGGAGTTAGAGGTAACCCGAATGAGATAAGGTGGAATCAAAAGAGGAGAGAGCAAGCTAGCCGGTAATCACTTCCTTATGTGTGATCCACAGTCTGGACTGCTCAGAGATGTTGACGGAGTTATACAGAGAAGAGAAGAGGGAGGAAGGAGACAGAGGTGGCCAGGAGGATAAAGGGGGGAATCAAAAGGAGAGAGACAGATCCAGCCAGTAATCAGTTTCCTAAGTGTTCTCCACCATCCAGAACACACAGATATTCACAGAGTTGGGTAGAGAAGAGAAGGAGGAGGGAGGAGATAGAGGAAAACTGGTGGAGAAAAAGGAGAATCCAAAGAGGGAGAGAGCAGTCAAGCCAATAATCTCACTCCCAAGTAAAAACGAGTACTGAAGATTGGGTTCTTAAAGGTACAAAATTGATAACAAATACCAAAAAGCAAAGATTAAAACTCTAGAGTAGCGGTTGGATTTTCAAAAATACAATATTAAAGAAAAGAAAAAGAAAAAAAAAAACAAAGTTACAAAAACTATATATCAGATCAGATCAGTTGCTCAGTCCTGTCTGACTCTTTGTGACCCCATGAATCACAGGACGCCAGGCCTCCCTGTCCATCACCAACTCCCGGAGTTCACCCAGACTCACGTCCATCGACTCAGTGATGCCATCCACCCATCTCATCCTCTGTCGTCCCCTTCTCTTGCCCCCAATCCCTCCCAGCATCAGAGTCTTTTCCAATGAGTCAACTCTTGGCATGAGGTGGCCAAAGTACTGGAGTTTCAGCTTTAGCATCATTCCTTCCAAAGAAATCCCAGGGCTGATCTCCTTCAGAATGGACTGGTTGGATCTCCTTGTAGTCCAAGGGACTCTCAAGAGTCTTCTCCAAGACCACAGTTCAAAAGCATCAATTCTTCGGTGCTCAGCCTTCTTCACAGTCCAACTCTCACATCCATACATGACCACAGGAAAAACCATAGCCTTAACTAGATGAACCTTTGTTGGCAAAGTAATGTCTCTGCTTTTGAATATGCTATCTAGGTTGGTCATAACTTTCCTCCCAAGGAGTAAGCATCTTTTAATATGAAGTTTGCTTTAAAAAATAGGGTCTCGTTTTTTTGCAAAGTAATAGTAGGTTATAAAGATGAAAATTAAAGGAGTAATACATACAACACAGAAGTCGCTCAGTTGTGTCTGACTCTTTGCGACCCCATGGATTGTAACCCACCAGGCTCCTCAGTCCATGGGATTTTCCAGGCATGAATACTGGAGTGGGTTGCTGTTTCCTTTTTAGAGGACTTAACATTTTAAAAATATTAAAAAATGATAGTAAAAATATATCTAGGACTTTCTCTGGTGTTGTTGTGGGCAGTGTGGGGTCAGTTCATTTTCGGATAGTTCCTTGGTCCGGCACATATTTCTTAAGATCTATAGGCCCCTTCCTATGTAGTCAGTACTAACTACAGGGTTTTAATCTATTGCACCTGTCACTTTCAAGGCGGTTCCCTCTGTTTTAGCTTCTTCTGTTTGCTGGTCTCTTCAATGTCTAATTTCCACCATGACACAAGCAGGTGGTGGTGGACACTTTTTTAGGCTCACTTGTTCAGTCGTGCTGTGGGGAGGGAGGGACACTGCAAACAAATAACACTGGCGTGTGCTCGCAGTGTCTCAGCCACACTGGGTCTGCCCCGACTCATGACACGTGTGCCCTCCCTGCCCACACTGCTCTGGCTCTAGGTTGCTCTGCTGGGAACCATCCGAGGCTGGCCCTGGGCTGCATGCACCTCCCAGGTCTAAGCTGCTCGGTTCAGGCACTCAGGTAGTCCTCAGAAGTGCAGACTCAGTTGGGTCTCACCTCAGGTGATGAGGTGTTTGGCGAGCATGGTCGCTGTGACTTATTGCCTCCCCCATCCATGCTGTTTGGTTTTCTGGGTGTAGAACCCCAAGAAGTCTTAGTTATCAAAGAAGCCTGCTTGCAGTTTGGTAGATAATGCCTCTCTGGGGCTGTGATTGCCCCCTTCCAGCTCTGGCTGCACTCGTGGCCTGTCACTGGAGGGGGATGGGCCTGCCTGCAGCCAGCTAGCTCTGTTCAGTCCTTTGTCCTGTGAGCGGGCCTGGTGGTGTCTTAGGTTAGGGCTTTTCATGTAGTAGCTATCCCACAGCCTGGTTTGCTAACCCAAGTTAGTTCCCTCAGATTGCCCTCAGGGCATTCACCTCCCTGCCCAGTTCCCACTTTCTAGTGTCGGGTGGAGGCGTCTGCCCTGCTTCTCCACTGGGGGAGTTACCGTTGGGCATGTAATCTGTGAGGTTTAATTATTTATTTATTTATTTTTTCCTCCCAGTTATGTTGCCCTCTGTGGTTCCAAGGCTCGCCACAGATTCAGCAGTGAGAGTGTTTCCTGGTGTTTGGAAACTTCTCTCTTTTTAAGGCTCCCTTTCCGGGATGGAGCTCCATCCCTACCTCTTTTGTCTCTCTTTTTGTCTTTATATTTTTTCCTACCTCCTGTCGAAGACAATGGGCTGCTTTTTTGAGTGCCTGATGTCCTCTGATGACATTCAGAAGTTGTTTTGTGGAATTTACTCAGCGTCTAAATGTTCTTTTGATGAATTTGTGGGGGAGAAAGTGGTCTCTCTGTCCTATTCCTCCGCCACCTTCAGGTTGGCTTCAAGGGCATTTCATATGAAAATTTATTTGTTTAACTTACTCCTCACAGATTCTTCATCACTCCAATGCTATTTTTCACTTATCAAAAGTATGTAATTATAGAAGTCAGCATTATCAAATATTAATTGAATGACTACAATATGCCATGCATAACCCTTTTCTTCCAGACTTTCACTTTAATCAAATGGCATTAGAATGAAGATTTCTTCATGATATTGACTTAAAGCAGAAATATTTACAAGCTTAAATATTAAGTTAGGAAAATGATCTAGTCCCTTTTAAACATCTTTTATTACATCACCACGTCCACTCCATTAATTACTTTTAGATATTGAATTATTGAAATAACACTTATTTCTTGAAGAAAACATGAATTATATAATTTAAAAAGGAAAAACACTCTAGAAATAATTGTTATCAACTCAACTACATTGTAAAGCTTGCATTGTAAAACTTTAGAGAAATGTGACTGATATTACCTGACTACCTAAAGTAAAAGAAAAAGGTGACCATCACCATAGTGGTATAATGTGGCTCTCATTTATCCCCTGGTATGATGTGATGAGAGAAGCTTTACTTCTGTGATATTCCTTCCCTCAAACCAATGTGAAAAAATCATTAGAAAAGTCCACATTTGAAAGTATTCTACAGGATACCTCACCAGTATCCCTTAGAATTGTAAGACCCAAGAAAAAGAAAATTGAAGAAGCATCACAGACCGAGGAGATTTGGAAGACATGATGACTTAATGCAATATGGTACCTAGACTGGATTCTAGACAAGAAAGTTGGCATTAGTGGTGAGGGGAGCAAGAAACTGATAAAATGCAATAAAATTTACTTTATCAAAATAATAGTTTACCTATATTTATTTTTTTTATTTTATTGTGGTAAAAACACAACATGAAAAACCCTCTTAGATTTTAAGTGTACCCACACAGCGTTAAGGCTTGTAAGAGAAGACAATGAAGAGATGTTTGTCAAGGGGACAAAGTTTCAGTTATGAAAGATGAATAAATTTTTAAAATGTGCAACAATATAATTGCAATTAACAGTACATTTTATACTTGAAATGTGATAAGAGAGTAGAATTTAACTGTTTTCAACATGAAGAAAAAAATAAAAGAAAAAATATAAGACATTAATTGCTAATTGCTAATTTACTAATTATCTCGACTGTGATTATTTCACTATATATATATATATATAAACATCAATTATACTCCTTAGATCTGTACAATTTGTTTTTGTCAATTATACCTCAATAAATCTAAAAAAAAAAATTAGAAGTATACTTTAAAAAGATAAATATTTATTAAATAACAAAGATAAATTTTGATGTGACTTTTTATTATCCAACATTTTTGGAGTCTATGGGAATGATTATGGAGCATGGGAGAAGACACTTAAGCTTTTAACTTTCATACATAAATGTTTCTAAAGCCGCTGTTAATGTTTCTTCAGCTTTTCCAAGAAAATAGAATTACATGAGGAAGCAATAATTAATTATAATTGCATGCTTTGAGGCCTCTGAAGAATAAGGCAAGTGATTTTCTCCAGGCTCTTGTGCCACAAGGAGTGGAGAGACATGTCTCAACCTCTTCCCCAAACTACTGAGACCTCCAGAGGCTGGAAGGTGGGATGCCTTTTCCACCAGCAGGTCCATCTGTAGGTCTGAGAAGATATGGATATTCTTTACCATGTAGTGTATCTAAAAGATACCTTGCTGCTGCTGCTGCTAAGTCACGTCGGTCGTGTCCAACTCTGTGTGACCCCATAGACAGTACCCAACAGGCTCCTCTGTCCCTGGGATTCTCCATGCAAGAATACTAGAGTGGGTTGCCATTTCCTTCTCCAGTGCATGAAAGTGAAAAATGAAAGTTAAGTCGCCCAGTCATGTCCGACTCTTAGCGACCCCATGGACTGCAGCCTACCATGCTCCTCCATCCATGGGATTCTCCAGGTAAGAGTACTGAAGTGGGTTGCCACTGCCTTCTCCAAAGATACCTTAGGTTCTCTCATTCTTTCATGAGAAAAAGTCTTTTGGGGGAAATTTAGAGTCACTGCCAACATTAAGTATCAGGAACAGGAAGTGCATATTTTCTAGCAAGCTTTGTAGAGGGGGCCTGGCTTAGCTGAGCTCCTTTGTAGTAGTGTCCTGAACAAGTGTTTCCTGGGAGTGGGGAAGCAGAGGGTCTCTTAGAGTTTTCAGGTACATGTCTCTCTAATTCTGTGAGTTTTTGGAAGAATTTTTCAAGGGAACAGAGGTAGGTATTTAAACAAAACTAAATTAAGGATAAAATGAACCTCTGGAGACAAAGAATCAAAAGGTTCAGCTCCAAATCAGATTTTAGAGCATGGGAAAAACAAATGCTTACTCACAAGAGAAAAAAGAAAAAAAAAAGGAAGAAATTACAAGGATAAAGATTTTAGATACCAGTGCATTCCAGATTCAAAAATAATACAGATTGTTTAAACTATACAATAGCATCATTTGGGAGATAAGAAACTAAATGTTTAATTTGGACATAATTCAGACAGAAGAACCTGAAAATCTACAAGGAAATAAGGCAATATTTCTCAACTACAGATGATTATGAACCTCCCCTCCCCCCACATGGACATTTGACAATATCTAGAGGTGTTTTTGATTGTCATAGTGAATGTACTAGAGTGATTGGACAGAGGTCAGAGATGCTGCTATACATGGTAGCATGCACAGGGTAGCTCCCTATAAAAATAAAAATCCAACACAAAATATCAATAGTACCAAGCCTGAGAAACTCTGAAAATTATAATCAATAAATAATTTATAACAATAAGAATTGACTTGGGAAGATTTCCTTCTGATTAATCCTTAAATCCTTGGATATCTGAACACACAGAGCCATCAAGAGTTCTCACTGTTATGTGGGACCTCTTGCCTTTAATGCTGAAACATCTAGAACCAGTTGGTTCTAGGTTTGAGAAGTAGAGATGATCTTACCAGAAATGTTAGTCTAAGGAAGAAGTCTTGTTCATAAGGAAAGATAACTAAAAGAAATTAATTATCTGGTGTGTATGACTCACAGCTCTAAAGCAAGGATAGCTCCAGGTGAGCTGAGATGTGCCACATTGTTAACACCTCACACCATTGCCACCACGTGTTTGTCAAAACCTCTGCACAACAAAATAAATGATCAACAGAGAGAAGAGGCAGCAGAGTGGGAGGAAATATTTGCAATGCATGCATCTGATAAAGCAAGGGTCCTCAAATTCCAGGATTTAATGCCTGACAATCTGAGGTGGGTCTGATAATAAAAGTTTTACAGCAAACTAAATATGTGTGTCTTAACAGCCCATTACCCAAACCCATTTAAAACATTGTAGGTTGATCAAAGCAAAGAAGTAGGTTGCAAATTTTGAAATAAGTTCAATTCTATTCTTATAAGTTGACAAGGTACAAAGATTGTTGTTCAGTCACTAAGTCATGTTCAATACTTGTGATCCCACGGGTTGCAGCTCATCAGGCTTTCCTGTCCTTCCCTATCTCTTGCAGTTTGCTCAGACTTATGTCCATTGAATCAGGGATAAGTGAGTCAAAAAGACTCACTCCAAGGTACCCTCTTCTTGACTGATCTTCCACTTCAAACACTGAGTCCACCATTTCACCCTTCTGCCAGCCTCTGATTTGGGACTTAGAGTCCCACTAGGAAAATATTTTGGAGCTCACCACTTTTCTGAGAGCTTCTTTCACATCTTTGTTCCTCAGACTATAGATCAGGGGGTTCAGTATGGGGATCACTACAGTGTAGAACACTGTGGCCACTCTGTCAATGTCCATGCTGTTTCCAGAGTGGGGCCAGCAATAAATGATAAGGATTGTTCCCTGTAAGACAGCAATGGCAGCGAGGTGGGAGGCACAGGTGTAAAAGGCTTTGCACCTTTCCTCTGCTGAGTGTATCCTCAGGATGGTGATGAGAAAAAACAGGTAAGAGATAAGGATGATCACGCTTGTAATGATCTCACTGAAAGTGGCCACAGTGTATAGCACCAATTGATTCACAGTGACATCAGAGCAAGCAAGAGACAACAGAAGGGGAATATCACAAAAGAAATGGTTGATCACATTTGATCTGTAGAATGGGATCTGAAGATCTAAACACAAGTGAATCACAGAACATACAGTACCATTGAGATAGTAACAAGACACCAACTCCATGCAGAGATTTCAGGACATGGTGACCATGTAGAGCAGTGGGTCACAAATGGCCACAAAGCGGTCATAGGCCATCACTGCCAGCAGAATGACTTCAGTTACCACAGATGTGCAAAACAGGTAGAATTGCACAGTGAGTTCCAGGAAGGAAATAACTTTGTCTTCTTTTAAGATGTTAGCTATCATCTTTGGTGTGCTGATCATGGAGTAACAGAAATCCACAAAGGACAAGTGGCTAAGGAAAAAGTACATGGGGGGTGTGGAGTCTAGAGCTGACCTGAATCAGGGCAATCATGCCCAGGTTTCCCCAAACTGTGACTCCATAGATGGAAAGAAACAGCAGGAAAAGGAAGAGTCTGAGCTCAGGGGCATCTGAGAATCCAAGGAGGATGAAGTCTGTCACAGCAGTGCAGTTTTCCTCATCCATGTCCTCACTTTACCATGGTTGCAGAAAAATATTAATAGTTATTCTTCATTGGATCACTCCCAATTAGCTACTAAAAAGGACATGAGAATAAATAAGATAGTCAACTTTTTTCAGTAAAGAAATAAAACATTGATATTTTGAAGCTTAGGAAAAGTTCAGATATAGTAGCCCACAAATGCATAGAGCAGAGCTCACATTTATATTCACAGATCACATGAAATAATTCACATCCATGAAAACCTATGTGTTTATTTAAACTAGATCTACACAATTTTTAGCTTGGAACCGAATCATTAGAAAGACATCAAATGTTATTTAGTTAGCCATATTTGAAATTTAAATATCTTTTTTTTTATTTGCAGACTTTTTAATCAGTTATTGAAATACTGGGATCTCTGGGGATTTTTTTTTTTTAACACTACACAGGAAATGTCTTTCTTTCTTTTGATGAAATGATGAGAAGTATGCTTATTTAAGATTATTAACACACAAGCATCATGTTTTTATTATCACCCTTTAAATAGAAAAGTGAATTTTATACTCTCTTTTAGCATGCTTTTTCTATACAATTAGCCTAATGATTTTTAAATTATGGTATACAATGTTAGTCATTGTTCAAGGAATTGTTACTTAGGTCTAAACTTTCTGAACTGTGACTGAAGCCTTCTAATACCTATTTTCCAAATGAATTCACTAATATATTCAAGATATAAAATTTGTGAATATTAAATTAACACAAGTTCTTATTGCCACATTGCACTATTATTTATGATAGGAACTTAGAAACAAAATGTCAAAGAGCAGGGTAAAAGTGGTGCTACATGTATGTTATGGGAAATTATGCAGGTTTCAAAAGAGCTTTCAATGACCTGAAAAGTGACTAAGAAAATGGCAAGTTAAAAATAGAAAACCAGATCACAAAGATATAATACAGTATATCTATACATGTCATAGTCATATTTAATTCTCAAACCATCCAAGAAACATAAATATTTTTACCAATATTTTACTCCAATTGCTTTAAAAGTGCATTCAGAAATTTGCCTACTTTTTTTTAATAAAGGAGAGATATATTCAAACCCTTTGATATGTAGAAAATGCCAACAAAGGGTAAGACCATGCTTATTTATTCTCTCTCCTGATCCTAAGTAACAATAAAATGACTTAGTAGCACCTACTACTTATTCCTGGAGGAAAGGGAATCTGGACTAAAAGTCAGCACAGCCAGATTTTTCCTTATTCTTCAAATAACTTGAAAGAGGTAAACGATATGTGAATTAAGGAATCCTGGTTTGAATACAAATAATAATTCTGATGACATGCATTGTTCTCTTAAATGGCCAGTAATAAGTGAGTTGTCTTTTCTGATTTTGAAGTAGTAAACAATTTTGAAAACCTTTTCCTGCTTTTTTAAGTTTTAAAGATAAAAATTTGGCTGCTGATTACTTATAGAGCAGGAGTGATGTTGATCCCTGTTGTACATTTGTCAATGTCTGGAGTTACAGTTGGCTGTCACAACAGGAAGGGGTGCTCCTGACATCTAGAGGGCAGACTACAGATGCTGCTAAACAGTTTGCAGGCACAGGGCGGCATCTCCTTCCCCATTCCCAACCTCCTCACACACCCACAACATAAGCAAAACCCAAAATATAATCTGGCCCCAAATGTTAACAGTATCACATTTGAGAAAACTGTTGTAGCGATACATGGCCTTGGCACAAGATCAAACTACTGGCTCTCCTGTCTGCTTCAGAGGTGGTTCACATGCCTCTGCTCCTCCATCCGCAGTCCTGAGGACCCCTCACCACCACTCTCAGCATCAGGGTGACTCTCAGGAGAATCTCCCTGCTATCTTTCCCAGGTTCTGTGGATGGAGTTAATGTGAGAGAAGAAGAGGGAAGGGGAGAGGAATCAAGCATGTTCCCCAACTGGCTCACACTCTTTCCTCTGTTACACTAATAGCCATTACAAGATATTTCATTCTACAGATCGAATTGCTCCCATTTCCTGTCGAGATCATTTTTCAGTAGGTAAAGGGAAAACACTTTCATAGAGTTCTCCAAAATTGGCATTTGTTAAAACACTCTCCAAATACAGACTTTTAAAAATTAATTCTGATGTAATTTCCCTCTTCTACAATTCCTCCTTCTCTGACACATGGCTAATAATAAATCAGCCTCATTCGAAAATAAACAGAGAAGTTTCCAGACATCAGGAAATATCATTCAGTCCACTCCTACCCAAAACATAGTCCAACCAACCTGTTGATAAGTATTGCTCCCCATGTTTCTGAGGATGCGATGAGGGAAAGTGTCACAGGCTTTATGTTTTCATGCCTGTGTATCCAGGGGGCCCACGTCCCTTGAGATGCCAGAACCAGTCATTTATCTCTGTGGGATCTCAAACAGATATCAGGAAAACAACATCGTCTTGGGACTCAAACAATGAATGGCTTTCATAAGATGTAAAAAGAGGGGGGAAACTCTCCTGAGTTGGTAAATGTTATTGTAAGACAACATGACTCCTTTCAGAGTTTATGATAAATTAGAGTGTTGTATGCCTCATCCAAACATTGCACTATGAACCAGATAATGTTGCCATTATGACATATGTGAATGAGTCTTATAAACTCTGCCAGTCTTACACTCAAAGCTCCTTTCTGGAGGACATAGGGTCTAAAGACACAACAGCATCCTACCAAATACCAGAAAGGGGTGGGAACAATGAATCTCCTTTGTTGAGAATAATAGCAACTGCTCACACTTACTCACCACTTTCTATGTGTTAGGTACTGTTCTGAACATAACTATTAACACATTTCTTTTTAAGTACAGTTATGCAGCTTTGTTAACGTGGCGTTGAGAGACAGGCAGTTGTCACTTGCACAAAGTCATAATGGAATCACTGATAGAATGAGCATATGTGTTGCATTTTGGTTTCTGCAACCATATGGCTCTGTGAGGAAGAGCAGAGCTGATGGACAGTGCTGGATGCAGACCCTACTCACTGCAGAGTCTGTTTATGTGTCTGCCTGCAGGGTCTCTCCCAGGTCTGCTGCTTCTCTGCCCATGTAATCTTTTCCTAAACCAACAGGGTTAGAACGATTCGATGTGGTTTGTGCTCCTGGATATAACAAACATTCACAAACTCCATGACTCTAAATAGTACCAAGTAAATTGATTTCCAAATTCTCAACAGCTTTCATGTGTTTCCCTAAAATTGATTCATCTGACAATTTCCTGAGATTGTGGAGTGTTTCTGCCTCTCCATTCCACCCAGTACTTTCACTATTCCTTTTGTTTCACTTTTCAAAAGTAAAGATTCCTGTTATCCATTCACATATTATTGTGAGAATTACCCTAATTAAAAAACTAATAGCAAACTTCCAAAATCTAAAACATAAGAACACTGTGAAATGCTGTGTTCCATGAAGCCTGAAATTTGTTTGAATTAAGACATTTCAAAAGCAGAGACATTACTTTGCCAACACAGGTCTGTCTAGTCAAGGCTATGGTTTTTCCAGTGGTCATGTATGGATGTGAGAGTTGGACTGTGAAGAAAGCTGAGTGCCGAAGAATTGATGCTTTTGAACTGTGGTGTTGGAGAAGACTCTTGAGAGTCCCTTGGACTGCAAGGAGATCCAGTCCATTCTAAAGGAGATCGGTCCTGAGTGTTCTTTGGAAGGAATGATGCTAAAGCTGAAACTTCAGTACTTTGGCCACCTCATGCAAAGAGTTGACTCATTGGAAAACACTCTGATGCTGGGAGGGATTGGGGGCAGGAGGAGAGGGGGACGACAGAGGGTGAGATGGCTGGATGGCATCACTGACTTGATGGCCATGAGTTTGAGTGAACTCTGGGAGTTGGTGATGGACAGGGAGGCCTGGCGTGCTGCAATTCATGGGGTCGCAAAGAGTCGGACACGACTGAGTGACTGAACTGGACTGAGCTGAAGACATTTCAAGCCCATGGTATGACTTCTTGTTTCCTTCTAGATTATATAACTTTCTTTTCTCAGAAAATACGGGTATTGGACATGTATTTTAGCCAGTACAGTGATGTTTTGGTATTATATATAAAACTCATTACTATTATATATAGTAAATTCATGATGATATCTCATTAGCATCATTTTTTTGTCATTGTTCTTATTATACTCTGAAAGCGTTGCCACAAAATGCATCTCCCTGGAGAGAGTCTCATGGCAGAAAGACTAAAAAGACAACATTATTTGCAGTGATGTTTATATTGTCTATGCAACCCACTCATAGAAAACTGCTTTGCATATCTATCTTAAAGACAAAGCAGAAACTTTTCTTAAAATTGATTTAAATACAAATATTTAACTGAAATTTATTTTATAGGTATTGATAAGTTAAGTACTACAAATAACAAGATCTAAGTTTTTGATAACCTGTATTTATATAACATAAGATCATATTGTTTGAGTGAATCATTTCATCAAAAGATTCAATGACACCAACAATATGTCAAATTTTCTAAATTTTTTAATTGTACATTTTAACTGAGCTGCTTCCAAGCAGAAGGAAAGCAGAAATGTTGAATTTCTATATGATAAGACTTGGGAAGGTGATTGTGGCTGCATCATGAATTAAAATCAGTTGTATTTTAAGACAGCACAACAAACTACTCCAAAACATAGGAGTTAAAAAGAGCTGTTTATTGTTACACAGCTGTTTATAGTTACTTATGTAACTGAATCACAGTTACATAAGTCACTCAGGCAATTCTGATGATCTGATCCAGAGGTGACTGCTCTTCACTAGTATGTTTGTGAAAGTCTCTCAGTCATGCCCAACTCTGCGATCCCATGGACTTCTCCATGTTTGCCATCTTATGGAGTTCTCCAGGCCAGAATACTGGAGAGGGTAGCCTTTCCCTCCTCCAGGGGATCTTCCCAACCCAGGGATCGAACACAGGTCTCCCACACTGCAGTGGATTCTTTACGAGCTTAGGCACAAGGGAAGCCCAAGAATACTGAAGTGGGTAGCCTGTCCCTTCTCCAGCGAATCTTCACGACCCAGGAATCAAACCAGGGTCTCCTGCATTGCAAGAAGATTCTTTACCAACTGATCTATCAGGGAAGCTGGTATGTTTATGTGTGTTATTAGCTTGTTAGGCTTGGTGATCTAAGAGAGCTCATACATCAGTCTGGAGGTTGGCTAGATGCTGTTTCATGGGATAGTGTTGTGACCTATATTGCTTATTTACCAATATGCTAATCTGTGCTTGTTCACATAACTTCTATTCTAAGAGTTTGTGCAAATTCCAAGGGATTTTGACATCGCTACAGGACTTTCTTGTAACTGACACAATATTTCACTTCAAGAACCTTATGTTAGCCAAAATCACTAACAAAAGTAGCCTAATTTTTTTTAATGGAGGAATTGATTTGACCATTTGATCAGAAGAAAAGGAAAATGTGGGCATGCCTAGTTAAGTGGAGAATTGGGATCATGCTTGAAATATATCACACAGGGTAAAAAAAAAAAAAAGTCCTTTTGAAAGACAGAATCTCCAAAAATTTAGCCTTAAGCAAACTGGAAGACAATCTAATTTTGTTTAAAGTGTTACTTTGAAAAATTTGGTGAAAGATCATTTTAAAAAATTGAATGAAAGATCGACATGTCAGTACTATTCCAGCACAATTTCTGACAGAGTTTCTATTCCCATTTACTGTTAATACTCCCAAATATTCTCAGTATTTTCATCTATTAAAAAGTGGGCATTGAGAAATTTGTTTAGACATATTGAGCAGAGAAGAAGGGTGTTTAAGTTATTCAGGCAAAAGTGAGATATTGACTTTTCTTATTCCCCCATCATTGCTCCCAAGACCATGGTGAACCTCATGGTAGAAGACAGAACCATTTCATTTGTAGGTTGTGTAATACAATTCTTTTTCTTCTGTACCATTGTGGTGACTGAGTCCTTGTTATTAGTTGTGATGGCCAATGACCGCTTTCGTGGCCATCTGCAACCCTCTGCTCTACATGGTGGCCCTGTCCCCGAGACTCTGTGTGATGTTAGTGGGTTGGATCTTATGCCTGGGGTGTAGCTTACTCCTTGACATTCACATGTTCTGTTACCAAATTATCATTTTGAGGTTTCAACACAATCAATCACTTCTGTGAGTTCTCCTCCCTGCTTTCCCTCTCTTGCTCTGATACTTATTTCAACAAGTCACGGCTTTTTATTTTCTCCACCTTTAATGAGGTCAGCTCACTCTTCGTCATTCTCCTGTCTTATGTGTTTATTGTTGTTACCATCCTCAAAATGCCTTCAGCCTGTGGTCACCGCAAAGCCTTCTCCACCTGTGCCTCCTGCCTGACCACCATCAGCATCTTCCCCAGCACCATCCTCTTCCTCTACTCTGAGCCCAACTTCGCGACCTCCAGGCACACAGTCAAAGTGGCGTCTGTGTTTTACACAGTGGTTAGCCCCATGTTGAATCCCCTGATCTACAGTCTGAGAAATAAGGATGTCAAGGACACAGTCTCCAAGATCATGAAATCTAAAATATTTCTTATTGAGCATTATTATAATAGTAGAGTTATATAGTGTGCCTGCAGAGATTGGATTTTAAAGATACATTTAGATTAATGAAGAGTGAATGCTGTAAAATTTGTGAATGCTGGGCTTGGAGAAGGATTGGGGGAAGGATAGTTAGAGTGGTTGGGATGGATATGTACATTCTGTTACATTTAAAATGTATAGCCAACAAGGATATAGCACATGGAACTCTTCTCACTGTTATGTGGCAGCCTTGATAGGAGAAGTGTCTGGGTGAAAGGACACATGTGTGTGTGTATATATATATATATATATATATATATATATATATATATATATATCTGAGTCCCTTCACTTTTCACCTGAAAGTATCACAACATTGTTTGTTAAAAGGCTATATCTGAGTATAAAATAAAATGTTAAAAAAATGTTAAATGCTGTAAATTTGAAGAACATGAATTTTGGGTCAAAGACACTAAACTTGACTCTGTTTCTCTTGGTATAAAAAACAAAGATGAAATTAAATTTATTAAGATTACACTAGGTATGCCACATGACACCTATACTGTATTTTCATCTGTGTAATACAATTGTTTTGCCTGAAATTTTAGATGAAAAATTTAAAAATTGAGAGACTGTTATATTTTCCCTAGTAAGAGACAGAGTCAAGACATGAGTTGGACATGACTGAGCGACTGAACTGAACTGATGCAGTTACAGGAGAAGGCAATGGCAACCCACTCCAGTGTTATCCTGCCTGGATTATCCTGCCTGGATAATCCCAGAGATGGGGGAGCCTGGTGGGCTGCAGTCTGTGGGGTCGCACAGAGTTGGACATGACTGAAGTGACTTAGCAGCACTCTATTTCTTTACCAAAGACATAACAAGGCAGAAGACAGAAATCCTTGACTTTACCTGTGACATGAAAATAAGGATCAATCTACACATCTGTGACTGGAATCTTAATCCAGACTCCCAGACATTTTCCACTTGTCTAAAAGAGAATCTATGTTCAATGTCTTAGTACTAAGATGCTCCATTTATTCATAATCATGTTCCAAATTATGACAAACTAGTTAACTTATATGCAGAGTACATCATGAGAAAGGCTGAGATGGAAGAAGCACAAGCTGAAATCAAGATTGCCGGAAAAAAAAGTCAATAACCTCAGATATGCAGATGACACCACCCTTATGGCAGAAAGTGAAGAGGAACTAAAAAGCCTCCTGAAGAAAATGAAAAAGGAGAGTGAAAAAGTTGGATTAAAGCTCAACACTCAGAAAATGAAAATCATGGCATCTGGTCCCATCACTTCATGGGAAATAGATGGGGAAACAGTAGAAAAAGTGTCAGACTTTATTTTTTGGGGCCTCCAAAATAGCTGCAGATGGTGACTGCAGTCATGAAATTAAAAGACGCTAACTCCTTAGAAGGAAAATTATGACCAACCTAGATAGCATATTCAAAAGCAGTGAATTATTTTGCAAACAAAGGTTCGTCTAGTCAAGGCTATGGTTTTTCCTGTGGTCATGTATGGATATGAGAGTTGGACTTTGAAGAAGGCTGAATGCTGAAGAATTGATGCTTTTGAACTGTGGTGTTGGAGAAGACTCTTGAGAGTCCCTTGGACTGCAAGGAGATCCAACCAGTCCATTCTGAAGGAGATCAGCCCTGAGTGTTCTTTGGAAGGAATGATGCTAAAGCTGAAACTCCAGTACTTTGGCCACCTCATGTGAAGAGTTGACTCATTGGAAAACACTCTGATGCTGGGAGGGATTGGGGGCAGGAGGAAAAGGGGATGACAGAGGATGAGATGGCTGGATGGCATCACCAACTCAATGGATGTGAGTTTGAGTGAACTCAGGGAGTTGGTGATGGACAGGGAGGCCTGGTGTGCTGCAATTCATGGGATCATGGAGTCAGACATGAATGAGTGACTGAACTGAACTGAACTGAGTGATCTTAAATCTATGGGAAATTGTCCAATGAAAATGTACATATCAGAGAGCTATACTAGAAGGCATAAGCAGGTGAGATGAGAAAGGAAGTTGAGAAAAATGTAACTAACACTACTAAAGATTCTAACATAGAAATGTCCATAAATAAAGACATTTATTCTGTCCCTATATTACCTGTAAAAGAGAAATATCAAACATTTAAGGTAGTACTGCAGTGTGATGATATTTCATGAGAAAATGCTAACAGAAAATATTTGTATTTCTCTAATTGGCGACCAATGACTTCTCAAGTGATAGTGGTAAAGAATCCACCTGCCAATGTAAGAGACAAAAGAGATGCAGGTTCAATCCCTGGGTTAGGAAGATCCTCTGGTGGAGGAAATGGCAACCCACTCCA
The DNA here is from genome assembly GCF_027580195.1 of Bos mutus. Lineage (NCBI taxonomy): Eukaryota > Metazoa > Chordata > Mammalia > Artiodactyla > Bovidae > Bos > Bos mutus. The sequence continues at coordinate 44,775,788 of NC_091644.1, forward strand.
GTATCCTTGAGTGGAAAATTATGTGGACAGAGTCGGGTTGGCTATATAGTCCATGGAGTCACAAAGAATAGTACACAACGGCATGCACAATTGGTGACCTACACCTTGTAGACCCTACCATACCAGGACTTTTCTCTATCATTTCTGATAAGGTTGTCTCTAGTCCCATAACTGAAGAAATAGATTTTATATGGCTCAGCAGTGATGCCAGATCACAGGCAAAACTGAGACACTCAAGATCCCTATGTCTTCCTATACTCATAAATTTGAGTATAAATTTTAAAAAAGACAACCTCAAAAGACAATCTATCACAAAGCTAGACATTCTAAATATAGCTGATTTGTCTAAGCCACTTGAAAATTAATATTAAACTAATGTTTTATTTCATGCAATGGATTTTGTAACCCAAATATTATTTTTAAATTGCTGATGAGTTTCTTTGCATTTAAGAAATATGACAGCTAATATCTTTCCTATATCTTTCTTCTCTATTTTGTTTAATTTTTGCTCTCAAGGCTGCTTTACATACCTAATTAAAAATAGTGCCTTTTACTTTTCTTTCACTAGCATTTGTTTAACCTCTGCTTATTTTTTGCTAAATATTTGTCTTTATTTCAATTTGACCACTCCTTCAAAAGTTTGTAGAAACCAGACAATGTACCTTCCACAGATTCTCAGAGCTCTTCTAACCCTCCATTCCAGGCACTTGTTTGTGTTCAGTCACTCCATTGCTTCAGACTCTCGTGAACCCATGGACTGCATGTAGCTCACCAGACTCCTTTGCTCATGGAATTTTTTCCAGGCAAGAATACTGAGTGGGTTACCATTTCATACTCCAGGGGATGTTCCTAACCCAGGGATCAAACCCAAGTCTCTTGCATCTCTTGCATTGGCAGCAGATTCTTTACCACTGTTCCACCAGGAAAGCCATGTTGTTTTAAGGGCTCAGCTGAGCCAGTTCTTACGCAAAGCTCTGTAGGCGGAGTCTACTTCCTTTTCCTTTACATTTCAGATTGGTAACTTTCACAGTGGCTCAGTATTACTCAAGGACTCTCTATGTCTAAATGGTAAATTTTCCCTCACACTTTTTTTCTAACACCCTACTTAGAAAATAATATTAACTTTTGTTTAGAATCTTATTTTTGAATTTACGTTTGGTTGGAAGGGATATATACAGATATACCCCCTTCCCTCCAGTGCCTTCTCCCGGGTCATCACAGAGTACCAGTTTGAGCTCCTGTGTTTCACAGAAGCTTCCCATGATACCTGCTGATGGGTTAAAGTAGGATCTCTCCTGGTTGGGAGTGATGGATATAGTCTTGTATCTAGAGTCACAATCTATGAGGTATAAACCCTAGAGACTGTCTGTTGCCTCATTCTCTTAAAGCCTTGAAATAATTAAAATTAATCACAATTCCCTTATGGAATTCTTTCTTGTGTTCTATAAATCTGGAGCAACGTTAGGGGCATTTCACATGAAATGTAGGTTAAAATCACTTCTCTCAGACCCTTCCTCACACTGATACTTTTTCACAATTATAAAAATTGTGCAATTATAGATGAAATCCTTATTAAATATTAATTGAAGGACTATAATATGCCAGGCATAATGTTGTTCCTCCATAATTTTACTCTAACATATGGGAGAAGTATGAAGGTCCAGCATTTAGATCATCATGATTCATTGAGAGTTAAAGGAGAGATATTTACAAAGTTAAATATTTAGTTTGGACAATGAACTGATCCCTTTAAAATAACTGTTCTGTTCGATTGCACCACCACATCCATTCCATTAATTACTTCTGTTTATTGAATTATTGAAATACCACTTATTCATTGTACAAACCAAGGACTATAAAATTTAAATAAGGAAAATGAACACAGTAGAAATAATTTTTATTAACTCAACTCCATTTCAAACCTATCAGTCAAGTTTAGTAACTATCACCAACATTACCTGAAGTAAAAGATAAAGGTGAGCATCTCCAGTGGTGCAGTGTGGGCATCATTTATCCCCTGACATGATGTGATGAGAAACTTCACCTCTGTGACATTCTTTCCACAGAATCTATTATCTCATCTTACTGTGAGAAAATTATTAGGCAAACCTATATCTTCAAGCATTCTACAGGATACCTCATCCATACTCCTTAAAATTATTGAAGCCAAAAAAAAGGAAAGAGTCAAAATTTGTCACAGATCAGACATTAGGGAGACATGATGACAGTACAGTGTGGTACCTGGATTGGGTCCAAGAAAATAAAGAGGGGAAAAGGGATGGAATAAATAAATAAAGGGAAAAAAACTGATGGAATCCAAGTAAAATTTAGATTTTAGTGATCATATTGTACTATTTATTTTTATTTTATTGTGGTAAGAACATTGCACATAAGACCTACCAATTTAAGATATTTTAAATGTACAATACAGTATTGTTGACTACTAATATGATTTTTGTACAGTATACCTCTAGAACCCATTTAACTTGCTTAATTGATATTTTATGTGCATTGATTTGTAACTTCCTGTTTTCCCCTCCTCTTGCCTCGGACATCTATCATTCTACTTTTTGACTCCATGAACATAAAAGTGGAGTCATACAGTATTTGTCTTTCTGTGACTGCCATATTTCATTAAGCACACTGTCATCCATGTGGTAATTTACTGCATAATTTCTTTTTTTATGCCATTTTTATGTACATGCCACATTTTCTTGATCCACTTTTTGGTCCATAGACATTTAGATTATTTCTAATCTTTGTTATTGTGAATAGCTCTGCAATGAACAAGGGAATGCTAATATCTCTTTGAAATAATCATTTTAATTATTTTGAATTAAATAAATATTTGAATTAAATAAATAAATATTCAGAAGCAGGGTTTCTGGATTTTTTGGAGCATATATTTAATTTTTATACTATGAAAAGCCACCATACTATTTTCACAAGTATATTTAAGTAACAATCAGAAGGCAATTTTTCCATGTCAGTTCTCACTATGATAAAATTCTGTATCAGTGATTTTTTTTTTTTTTTAATGGGGAGCTATCCTGTGCAGCTTCTCTGGCCTCTGTCCACTAGATGATAGTACCTTCACCCCTAGTCCCAGCATTTTGACACCAAAAATACCTCCAGATATTGTCTATTGTCCCCTTGGGAGGTAAGGGGGAGTGAATAAACCACTGGCAATCTTTCACTCGATTCTGGTAGATTTTCATGTCTTTTAAGTTAACTTATATGCAATTAAATATCTATTTCCTCATCTCCCAAATACTATTATATAAGCCACCTGTATTATCGTCAATCCTGGGAAGCATGGTATCTAAAATATTTATCCTTACAATTTCTTCCCATTGTTTTTGTTTGTGGTCTTCTGAGTTAGCACTTGTATTTTCCATGCCTTAAAATCCTATTTAGAGCAACCTTGTTGATTCTATTTTTCCAGAAGTTACCTTTTAATTCTTTTAAATTCAATTTTGGTTAAATACCTGCCTATTCTCCCTTGCACAGTTCTACCCCAAATTGGCAGAAGCAGAGAGACATGCACCAAAGAGTCTCAGGGCCCTCTGTCTTCACTCCCTGGAAACACTTGTTCAAGACACTGCTATGAAGGAGTTCAGTTAAGCCAGGCCCTTCTACATATCTTTCTGGACAGTATGCACTTCTGTTCCTGATATGTAATGTTTTCAGTGACTCAAAATTCCCCCCAAGTGATTTCCCTCATGAAGAAATAACTGAAGCTAAGGTATCTATTAGATACCCTACGTAGGACTGTGGGAAAGGCAGCCCCCCTCTGCCCTCCAGAGGACTTGTTGATTTACTGGGAAGGCTGAGACCCTTATGTCTCCTTCACTCCCTGTGGCACAAGGCCCTAGAGAGAATCCCTTGCCTTCCTCTTCAGAGGTTCAAAACAAGCAATTAAAGCTAATTATTGTTTTCTGATGCAATTTATATTTCTTGAAAACATGAGGAAAAATCAATAGCAGCTTAGAAGTGTTGTATATGAAAGTAAATCAAAAGTTTAACTGTCACCTTCTCACTAAGTCCCATTATCATTCCCAGAGACTCCAAAACTGTTGGATAATGACATCATAGCAAAAGTTATCTAGATTGCATAGCAAACATTTTTCTTTTGTAAATGAATTGTTTTATGCTTTTAATTTCTTTTAGATTTACCAAGGTATAATTTACAAACAGAATTTATATATATGTAAGGTATAAATTTGATGTTTATATATATATATATATACATATATATATATATATATATATATATATATATATATATATTATATGGTTCAGTTCAGTTCAGTCGCTCAGTCGTTTCTGACTCTTTGTGACCCCATGAATCGCAGCATGCCAGGCCTCCCTGTCCATTACCAACTCCCTGAGTTCACTCAAACTCACGTCCATCGAGTCGGTGATGCCATCCAGCCATCTCATCCTCTGTCATCCCCTTCTCCTCCTGCCCCCAATCCCTCCCAGCATCAGAGTGTTTTCCAATGAGTCAACTCATCACATGAGGTGGCCAAAGTACTGGAGTTTCAGCTTTAGCATCATTCCTTCCAAAGAACACTCAGGGCTGATCTCCTTTAGAATGGACTGGTTGGATCCCCTTGCAGTCCACGGGACTCTCAAGAGTCTTCTCCAACACCACAGTTCAAAAGCATCAATTCTTTGGCACTCAGCTTTCTTCACAGTCCAACTCTCACATCCATACATGACCACTGGAAAAACCATAGTCTTGACTAGACGGACTTTGACTACTTTGTTGTCAAAATAATGTCTCTGCTTTTTGAATATGCTATCTAGGTTGGTCATAACTTTCCTTCCAAGGAGTAAGTGTCTTTTAATTTCATGGCTGCAGTCACCATCTGCAGTGATTTGGGAGCCCCCCCCCCCAAAATAGTCTAGATTTGTCTAAAATCACATACAATGACACAGACAAAATATGCAATAAAACTAGTGTTTTTCATATTGCTTGCCTGTTTTCTTCTCAATTCATGTATTTCTCAGCTAAATATTGCCTAATCACCTAAAAAATTCAAAGGAAGCTAACAAAGAAACACTGAATTATAAGCTCTTGATGTTAGAATTATAAATTATAATTTTCTGTATGACAAAAATATCCTGAACAATGTCTAATTCCTCTAATTTGAAAGATAGTTCTGCTTAGAATGTGTGTTCCATACAAAAACTTTAAAGGAATTAAACAAGCTACTGTAGTGGAATAGAATTTAAGAATATGCTCATTTGTGCATAAAATCAAACATGTGCTCTTCACTGCAAAATAAAAGCCGTTCAATTTTGAAATAAACCATAATTTCCATAATGGATAGTGAAATAAAATGTGAGTTCTTTAATAAGCTTATGAAAGTTTTACAGCAAACTAAATGTGTGTTTTAACAGTCCATTGCCTAGAACCATTGAAATAATTTTAGATTGAACAAGAGCAAGGAAGCAGACTGTGAATTTTGATATTCAACTCAAATTGACAGGATACAATGTACAAAGAAAAATGAGTCAAAAAGACTCATTCATAGCTAACCACTTCTGTTCACCCTTTCCAACATTACAGCACATCATCACCCTTTCACCTGCCTCCGATTTGGAAGCCTGAGTCCTGCTAGGAAAATATACTCTGGGAAAATATTTTGGAGCTCACCACTTTTCTGAGAGCTTCTTTCACATCCTTGTTCCTCAGACTGTAGATCAGGGGGTTCAGCATGGGGATCACTACAATGGAGAACACTGTGGCCACTTCATCAGTATCCATGCTGTTGCCAGATTGGGGCTGGCAATAAATGAAAAGGACTGTTCCATGAAAGACAGTGATGGCAGCAAGGTGGGAAGCACAGGTGGAAAAGGCTTTACACCTTCCCTCTGCAGAAAGCATCCTCAGGATGATGATGAGAATAAACAAGTAGGATGTGAGGATGACCACAATGGTGATAACCTCATTGAAATTGGCCACAGTGTATAGCACCAATTGATTCATGGTGACATGAGAGCAAGCAAGAGACAAGAGAGGGGGAAGATCACAAAAGAAGTGGTTGATCACATTTGATCTGTAGGATGGGATCTTGTCGGGGTCCAGCCCAGGTGGATCCAGGGAATTCGAAGGGGAGACAGCTTCAGAGATCAGAATATGATAGAATTAAAGATATAAAGAGTAGTTAAATAAGGATAGCTCAGTGAGAAAATTCAGTGGAGAAAAGAGCCTGAATAACTTGGTTTACGTGGAAAGCTAATAAAATTCCAAGACAAGGAATTTGCATCACCTACATAGGCCACAGGCGTCCTCCCATTCTCCCGAAGGAGAGGATACACTAAGGTGTCCCCGGTCAGATCTTAGAAGCCCAGGCAAAATTAGTAGGCTTGACGAGCCTCCACGTTGCAGATGGAAATTCAGCCAGAAGGTGAGAGAAAGAACGGCATGGGGAGACCAAGTTTTGGTGAACAAGGCCTGCACTTTATTTTCCAAAGTAGTTTTTATACCTTAAGTTGTGCATAGAGGATTATGGGGGAAGGGGTAGAGTCATGCAAGGACAGCAGTCCTTGATCCTAATCGAAGCCAGGCTTTCTTCCTGCAAACATCATATGGAATAGTTTAGGTGATTTACATCATCTTCTGGCCAGGAGGCCTGTTAACATTTTATGACTCTTTCTTCAGAAAACGTATTTTTCTCTAAAGGTGATTATTCTAAAGTCAGGCACCACCCTCCGAAAATATTAGATAAAGTTGCATACCTATAGGGCAAAGGTGTGGTGGGCTATAACAAGAAAAGAATTAACTCAAGGGTCCAAGGTTACAGACATTAAAGTTACGACTTACATTCCTATATACCAATTATATTAATCAAAACACTCTCAGGTACACAGTAGGTAAGGGATATGGAAACTTAGCAGCAAACATTGGCCCAACAAGTGAAAAACCCTTCACCAATACAATTTCTAATCAATCTTTTAACTGCTCAAAGGAATCTGTATTTAGACAGTTTAGAACATCTCATGCCTCTCATGGTGGGAAGAACCTGTTCAGGCAGGCTAGAGGACTTCCAAAGGAGTTTGTAGGTTGAAACACTCTTGTCACGCCCAGGAACTTTATTAACTGGAGCTGTAAGTTAACTCTTTTTCAGAGAGAGGTGGTGGGGGACAGCCCCCCCGCGCCCCCCCCCCCGCCCCCGTAAAGTCAGAGGTGTAGGTGAGAGCACAAAGCAGTAAAGTAGGCAGACTCTGGTTTTGGGGGTAGATGCTTGAGAATTTCCAGTGGACTCCTGAGGCTCGATCCCTCCTTTGCATATGCCGAGCCTCCTTCCTCATGACCTTTGCCGTGGGCGGAGTTCTTCAAGCTGGCTCCCAGCAGGATCTGAAGAGCAAAACACAAGTGAATCACAGAACATACAGTACCATTGAAATAGCAACAAGACACCAACTCCACGCAGAGATTTCAGGACACGGTGACCATGTAGAGCAGTGGGTCTCAGATGGCCACAAAGTGGTCATAAGCCATCACTGCCAGCAGAATGACTTCAGTTACCACAAATGTGCAAAACAGGTATAATTGCACAGCACATTCCAGGAAGGAAGTGGCTCTGTCTTCATTTAAGATGTTAGCTAGCATCTTCGGCATGATGGTAGTGGAATAACAGAAATCCACAAAGGACAAGTGGCTGAGGAAAAAGTACATGGGCATGTGGTGTCCAGAGCTGACCTGAATGAGAACAATCATGCCCAGGTTTCCCAAAACTGTGTCTCCATAGATGGAAAAAAAACAGCAGGAAGATGAAGACTCTGAGCTCAGGGGCATTTGAGAATCCAAGGAGGGTGAAGTCTGTCACAGAAGTGCAGTTTTCCTTGTCCATGTTCCTAATTTACTGGGTATGGAGTCAAATATTAATGGTTATTCTGTATTATATCATCCTTGATTCAGTTTTACCTCTCTTAAAAAAGACATGATAATGTATACTGTCCTATAAAATTAGTGTAGTGATTTTATTAATTACACTATACAATTTACTATGCAAATTCACTGCTTTATATTTATTTGAAGTTCTAAACAAGGAAAGAGAAAGTGTTAATCTCTTAGTCGTGCCTGAATCTTTGCCACCCCATGGACGAGACTTTTCTGTCTATGGGATTCTTCAGGCAAGAATACTGAAGTGGGTTGCCATTACCTTCTCCAGGGGATCTTCCCCACTCAGAGATCTAAGCTGGGTCTCCCCACTGCAGGCAGACTCTTTACCATCTGAGCCACCAGGGACAACAAAGATGTGAATATGAAATTAACAGAAATGCTTGCTGCTGCTTATTTATCAAATCAAAACTTAGAAATACAGTGTAAATCTCAAAGAAATATCAAAGTTATGGTATACATTTATATACAGGACTTCCCTAGTGGCTCAGATGGTAGAGAGTCAGCCTGCAATGTGGGAGGTCCAGATTCCATCCCTGAGTTGTGAAGATCCCCTGGAGAAGGGAATGGCTACCCACTGCAGTATTTTTGCCTAGAGAATTCCGTGAGCAGAGGAGCCTGTGGGGTTACAGTCCATGGAGTTGCTAAGAGTTGTACACAACTGAGTGACTAACATTATATATATATGCTAGAGTTTCATATTTATACTATATATCCATAGTTATACTATATATCCATAGTTTCATATTTATACTATATATCCATATATATGTATGTATGTATAAATTATGCAGCTTTTTGAAGAATTGTTAAGGACTTTATTAATGACCATGAGAAGTGGCAAGTGACAAATGCAAAAATATTATATATGTACATAAATTTCATCATATATCAAAGCATTACAACATCAATGAAGCATAACTATTTTATAACAAATTTTTACAAAGAAAAAGCAATGGAGAATCTTATCGGTTGCATTGGAGAAGGAAGGTGGGATTTTTTAAAGAAAAGATAAGACATGTGTTACATAGAAAATGCCAACAGAGGATAAGAACATATTCATTTCCTCTCCCTCCTGACCTTTGGTAATTTTAAATGCTTTAGAGGCATGTATTGGTTTATCTTGGATCAAAGAGGCTCTGGACTAAAACTCAAAATGTCATTTGTACCAGGGATAAGAAACCTGCTATGGAGAGACACCTCTGTTCCTCTCGTGTCTGCTTCAGAGGTTGGTCTCATGTTTCTGTTCTTCCATGGACAGTTATGGGACTTCACTGGTGGCTCAGCAGTAAAGAATCTGCCTGCAATGCAGGAGACATAGAGACACATGTCCAGTCTCTGGGCCAGGAAAATCCCCTGGAGGAGGAAATGGCAACCTGCTTCAGTAGTCTTGCCTGGGGAATCCCATGGACAAAGGGGCTTGGAGAGCTACAGTCCACGGGGCCTCAAAAGGGTCAGACACAACTGAATGACTAAACAACAACAACAACAACAAAAACAGTCCTGAGGACCCCTCACTGCCACTCTCGGCCTCTGAGTGACTGTCCGGAGAATCTCCCTGAGGTCTTTCCCAGGCTCTCTGGAGGGAGTTAATGTGACAGAGAAGGAATCTCCCTGAGGTCTTTCCCAGGCTCTCTGGAGGGAGTTAATGTGACAGAGAAGGAAGTGCAAAGGTGGGAGAAATCAAGCACTCTACCCACTTTGTTCACACTCGTTTTCCTCTTACACTAATAGCTATTATATTTGGTTTTGCAGATTAAATTGCTGTCATTTCTCTTTGAGACAGTTCCTCCAAAACTTTAAATACTTTCATAAAGTAGTGTCTGCAACATGACATTTCTTAAAACACCCTCTAAGACAGAACTAAATACAGAAACTTAAAAATAAATCAGTATCACTGCTCTCCAACTGCCCCCAAATCAGGGTGTCAACCTACCAACGAACCTGAGGGATACACATTGCTTCTTTTGTTTCTGAAGATGGTATGTGGTGAAATGATACAGATTTTATGTTTTTATTTGTATCTATTTCTGGAGCCTATGTTCCTTAAGCTTCTGAATCATTGACCTCTGAAGGCCCTCAGCAGAATGTCAAGAAAGCAACATCATCTTGGGGCTCAAATAATTAATGAGTTTTATGAGATAAAAGAGGGATAAAACTATCCCAAGTGGGTACATGTTATTATCAATATAATCAAACATGATTAACTCCAGAGGTCATGATGAACTGCAGACCACCATAGGCTGCATTCAAACATTGCTCTGTTCACCAGGACCTACATTGTTATTATGAAATATAATAGGACTTCTAAACTTTGCCTGTCATATACAAAATCTTCTTTCTTGAGGGCTTAGTGTCTGAAATCACACCAGAGTTTTGCCAAATATCAGAGAAGGGTAAGAATATTGAGTCTCCTTTCCTGAGAATAATAGCTGATCACACATACTTTGCATGTTCTGAATACAATTATGAACACTTTTGATTTTTATTAAATTTGTTAGATAAGTACAGTTATGTACCTTTACTAACAAGGTGCCTGAGGCAAAGACAGCTGTCACTTGCACAAAATCATAAGTGCAATCCCTGATAGGATGAGCCTGCATGCGGCATTTGGGTTTCTGCCATCCATTTGACCCTGTGTGGAAGAGCAGAGGTCCTGCATGGTTCTGAATGGCATCTCTCCTGCTCAGTGCAGAGACCATTTAATGGGTTTGCCTGAAAGATCTCTCCCAGGTCTGCTCCTTCTCTAACTGTATGAATGATGTCTCCCTAAACCAACACTGTTCAAAGGACAGGCTGTGGTTTGTGTCTTTGGATATACAATATGTTTCAAGAATTCCTTGAATATAATTAGTTGCAGGTAATTGGTTTCCAAATTCTCGACAATTTATATGGCCTTCTCTAAACGGATCCATCTGATAAGTTCCTGAGTTTGAGGAGTGTTTCTGTATCTTCTTTCTATCTGGCACTCTAACTATTCCTTTTATGTCCTTTTTTTCAGAAGCAAAGATTCTTCTTTTCCATTCACATAACACTCTGTGAACTACCTCAATTAGAAACACAAAATCGGTTTTCCAAAACCTAAAATACAAGAACATTGTGGAATATTACTTTCCAAGAAGCCTAAACTGTGTTTTAAGGGATACTCTTCAAACTTACAGTTTGACTTCTTATTTCTCTCTGACACATAAATGTAAATAAAATATAAAATATATATATATATATATATATATATATATTCACGGAAAATTATTACACTAAATGTGTTTTACCCAATACAGTGATGTCTTGAAATTGAATATTAATTGATTGTCATTTTATTTGAAATTCTTAATACACCCTAAACTTGTTTCCACAAAATGCATCATCTGAAGAAGGCTGTATATTGTCAAGGTGGTATATTGTAACCCTGCTTATTTAACTTATATGCAGATAGCATCATGAGAAACGCTGGGCTGGAGGAAGCACAAGGTAGAATCAAGATTGCAGGGAGAAATATCACTAACCTCAGATATGCAGATTACACCACCCTTACAGCAGAAAATAAAGAAGAACTAAAGAGCCTCTTGATGAAAATGAAAGAGGAGAGTGAAAATGTTGGCTTAAAGCTCAACATTCAGAAAATTAAGATCATGGCATCTGGTCCCATCACTTCATGGCAAATAGATGGGGAAACAGTGGAAATAGTGGCTGACTTTATTTTTCTGGGCTCCAAAATCACTGCAGATGGTGATTGCAGCCATGAAATTAAAAGACACTTACTCCTTGGAAGGAAAGTTATGACCAACCTTAGACAGCATATTATAAAGCAGAGACATTACTTTGCCAAAAAAGGTCCATCTAGTCAAAAATATGGTTTTTTCCACTGGTCATGTATGGATGTGAGAGTTGGACTGTAAAGAAAGCTGAGTGCTGAAAAATTGATGCTTGTGAACTGTGGTGTTGGAGAATACGCTTGAGAGTCCCATTGACTGCAAAGAGATCCAACCAGTTCATCCTAAAAGAGATCTGTCTTGGGTGTACATTGGTAGGACTGATGTTGAAGCTGAAACTCCAGTACTTTGGCCACCTGATGCAAGGACCTGACTCATTTGAAAATACCCTGATGATGGGAAAGATTGAGGGCAGGAGTAGGGGATGGCAGAGGATGAGATGGTTGGGTGGCATCACTGACTCAATGGACATGGGTTTGGGTGGACTCTGGGTGTTGGTGATGGACAGGGAGGCCTGGTGTGCTGCTGTTCATGGGGTTGCAAAGAGTCAGACATGACTGAGTGACTGAACTGAACGAAACTGAAGAAGGGAGTCTCATGACAAAAACACAAAACCAAAATCTATAAAGAGCATCATCGGCAGTGACCGTTTATATAACTGGGAAACACATTCACAGAAAAGCTGCTTTGCATATTTGTTTATCTTAAACTTATATACATGGCAGGTGTTTTAAATAATTGATTTAAATATAAAAAATTATTTCATAGTCATTAGTCATAAATTGAGTAAGATAAATATGCAGTTCTGTTTGATGAACTGTATTTACACCACATAAAACAACATTTTAGAAGAATATTAGAAAGGTGGGATGATATCAACAATATGTTAAATTTTCTAACTTTCAAATTTCATTGTTTTAATCAAATTTATTCTATGTGGATAAGGCAATGTCACCCCACTCCAGTACTCTTGCCTGGAAAATCCCATGGATGGAGGAGCCTGGTAGGTTGCAGTCCATGCAGTCGCTAAGAGTCAGACACAACTGAGCGACTTCACTTTCACTTTTCACTTTCATGCATTGGAGAAGGCAATGGCAACCCACTCCAGTATTCTTGCCTGGAGAACCCCAGGGAAGGGGGAGCCTGATGGGCTGCCATCTACGGGGTTGCACAGAGTAGGACACGACTGAAGTGACTTAGCAGCAGCAGCAGCATGCAGCAGCATTAGCAGGCATGTGTAATTATTATATAACAACCAGAATTTAATACTAAGTACATAATGAGGATACATAATTACTCATTCATTTATTCATTCATGTTTAAACATGTTTATTACAGGCTTACCTAGAGACAAGTACTATTTTAGGTATTGCAGGAAGAAAGAAAGAATGTTCCTTTGTCAAAATTTTATATTTATGGGGAACAGTTTAATAGATTAATATCTTAGTCATCTATAAATACCTCATGTAAATATATGCTACACATCTTGGAATGCTCTTTTCCCATTGTTAATGAAGATTGAAGACTTCTTTGGACATTGGTTCAGTGAAATGAGGCTTTTGTGTCTATTAATTTTTGGAAGGCATCCTTCACATCTTTATTCCTCAGGCTGTAGATCAGAGGGTTCAGCATGGGGTTGACCACTGTATAGAACACAGAGGCCACCTTGACAGTTTGTCGAGAGTTCTTGGAATTGGGCACACAGTAGAGAGAAAGGATTGTCCCATGGAAGATGGTAATGGCAGTCAGGTGAGACGCACATGTGGAGAAAGCTTTGCGACGTCCACTGGCAGAACGGATGTTTAGCACAGTGACAAAAATAAAGACATAGGAAGTGAGGATGATCAGAAGTGTACTCACCTCATTGAAGGTGGCAAAGGTAAAGAGCAGCAGGTGGGGGATGTGTGTATTGGAGCTTGAGACAGCAATGAGAGCAGTGTATTCACAGAAAAAGTGATTGATCACTGTATGTCCAGAAAAGCTTAATTGAAGGGCATAGCAAAGGAGTACCAATGGACCAAACATGCCCCAGAGATATGACCCAGACACCAGCAGGGCACACAGCCTCTGTGACATGACCACTGTGTAAAGCAGAGGGTTACAGATGGCCACAAAGCGGTCATAGGCCATCATTGCCAACAGGAAGGACTCAGTCACCACAGCAGTGCAGGACAGGAAGTACTGCAGCATGCAGCTAGTATAGAAGATGCTCTTATCAGCCATGACCAAGTTCTCGAGCAGCTTGGGAGTAACAATGGAAGAGTAACAAAAATCAACAAAAGAAAGATGACTAAGGAAAAAGTACATGGGGTTGTGAAACTTAGGGTTAATTTTGATGATTACCATCATGCCCAGATTTCCTACCACAGTGATAATGTACATGATCAGAAACACTAGGAAGAGAGGAATCTGAAGCTCTGGGTAATCTGTGAAACCCAAGAGAGCAAACGTTGTCTCCAGACTCATATTTCTTGCAGTCATCACTATAATGCCTTTGAAAAGAAAGGATGGGAGAAGGGAGTTTTTCTTGACAAAGAGGAGATTTACAGAAATAAGTGAAAATCATATGACATTCTATGATGGACAAAGTAAAATGAAAAGAGTTATTAGTTCTAACTTTTTCCATTTGCAACATTCCTTATTTAGATAACTACTGTGGATGGATCTACCAATCCAACTGAGTCTCTGAACTGTTTTTGCATATCCATTGCAGCTGGTATTTTCCTAAGGAATACTTAAAACATTGAAGTGAGTACATTCACTGATCAGTTAGAAGCACAGTATATGCATAACTGATAAAAATATTTTCACATGAATGCATAAGCAAGTGAAACTGTCTAAGAAAAATGTGAGATGTTTGCCTCAAAGAACAACACATATTGTTACTGTATTTTGCATGCATACACAAATCAATTAAAGCCTTGAAGATAATATGTTTGTCTTCTAAGTATCAATAAAAATAATAGAGACATCTAAGAAGAGAGCATAGCAATCCCACTTTAGCACGTTTCGTTCAGCAAAGGATACTCCTTTCCTGGGACAGCTTCACTGCTGAGGAGGATGATGGTTCGTTTGAATTCTAAGTGGAGTGTACACTTTATCAGGATTTATAGCTTATGGCTTAACTTCTATCACAGACCTAGACATTGTATACATGTCTCTTAAGGGTCTCAAGATTTATCAGATAAGAGTTCTCTCAGAATTAACTACTTCTCATTTTTGTAAAAGTTTATATACCAATTTAAACTACACATAAATAATTATGTATAAATGTCCATTTCCCAGTAGCAAGTTTATTCTCTTATTTGTGAAATAGTTGTCAGTGGTCTTGAAGCATAATTGTTAATTTATTTCTTTAATATTATTGGACTCGGAATTGGCCAGCATTTACAGTGGTTTAACATAAAAAGAAAAGTGAAAAGAAGACATCAGTTACCATTTCAAGAAAATAATATTTTTACTGTGTCAAAAATAACTTTAAAAACTTGCCTGCAACAGACAAGCAGGTCTCCATCATCCTGTTTCTCTGTGGGCTGAGTATAACCGGGAGACCAAGGCTCTTATATCTGAGTCTGTAGCTCTGGGGACTCAAACCCTGGAGGACCACTAGCAACATTTTCTTCACAAGCATCCCAACAGATCATTAAGGCAAATGGCAGGTCTTGTACCATTTTTAATGACTAGAAATTTTTTGGAATTACACAAAAAAGTGCACCTTGAAATTGGCTGCTGGGCTTTGTTTCCATGTAACTAAAATGCCCCTGGAATGAATGGCATGAAATTGAAGCTTAGGGAAAAGAGCTATATTGCCGGGGACCAGCCCCGGCTGATCCAGGGAATTCGAAGCGGGAACGGCGTTGGCGAGGATCAGGAAACAACTGCTTAATTAAACGTTTATTAAGGATATAAAGAGTGGTGAAATAAGGATAGCTCAGCGAAGAAATTCAGTGAAGAAAAGAGGCTGAATATAATTCCAAAGCAGGGAATTTACATCACCTACGAAGGCCGCAGGCGTCCTGCCGTTCTCCCGAAGGAGAGGAGACACTAAGGTCTCCCTGGTCAGATCTTAGAAGCCCAGGCAAAATTAGTAGGCTTGACGAGCTTCCCTGCCTCAGAGGAAAAGTTCAGCTAGAAGGTGAAAGAAAGAACGACATGGGGAGACCAAATTCCGGTGAACAAGGCGCGCACTTTATTTTCCAAAGTAGTTTTTATACCTTAAGTTATGCATAGAGGATAATGGGGGAAGGGGTAGAGTCATGCAGTAAGCCAGGCTTTCTTCCTGCAGACTTATCATATGCAAAAGTTTAGGTGATTTGCATCATCTTCTGGCCCAGAGGCCTTTTTCTCTAAAGGTGATTATTCTAAAGTCAGGCGCCAGCCTCCAAAAAGCATTAGATAAAGTTGCATTCCTACAGAGCAAAGGTGTGGTGGGCTATAACAAGAAAAAGAATTAACTCAAGGGTCCCAGGTTACAAACATTAAAGCTACTACTTACACCAATTATATTAATCAATACACTGCCAGGGACACAGCAGGTAAGGGATATGGAGACTTAGCAGCAAATATTGGCCCAACAAGTGAAAATCCCTTCACCAATACAATTTCTAATCAATCTTTTGACTGCTCAAAGGAATCTGTATTTAGACAGTTTAGAACATCTCATGCCTCTCACAGTTTGGAGGCTCTGAGCAATCACATGTGGCTGGAAAAACCTATTCAGGCAGGCTAGAGGACTTCCAAGGGAGTTTGTAGGTTGAAACACTGTCACACCCAGGAATTATTAACTGGAGCTGTAAGCTAACTCTTTTTTCAGAGGGGTAGTGGGGGACAGCCTCCCGTAAAGTCAGAGGTGTAGGTGAAAGCACAAAGCAGAAAGTAGGCAGACTCTGGTTTTGGGGGTAGATTGCTCGAGAATTTCCAGGGAGACTCCTGAGGCTTGATCCCGCCTTTGCGTATGCCAAGCCTCCTTCCTCATGACCTTTGCCAGGGGCGGAGCTCGCTCCCCGCACTATATATATATATATGTATATGTATACACACACACACAAAATGATGTCTAGAATTGGAAGTTTACATACATAGTTTTCTTTGCAATTTGGTTTGTCTGTTTCTTGAGTATATGTTTAATATCTATTCTTTCTTGGATTTAATTACCATTTACCAAAAAATGTAAAAGATTCAGATATAATTTTCCAACTTTTTTTTCACATGTGATATGCCCAGTGTTGTCATTACTTTCCTAGAAAGCATATTGTCAGAGATATATTTCATATTTGAGTTATAATGAACAGGACACAAGTCAATTCACAGTCAGCTATATCAGCAATACATGAACCATGCACTTCCAGATGTTCAAGCTGGTTTTAGAAAAGGCAGAGGAACCAGAGATCAAATTCCCAACATGTGTTAGATCATTGAAAAAACAAGAGAGTTCCAGAAAAACATCTATTTCTTCTTTATTGACTCTGCCAAAGACTTTGACTGTGTGGATCATGATAGACTGTGGAAAATTCTGAAAGAGATGGGAATACTGGACCACCTGACCTGCCTCTTGAAAAATCTGTATGCAGGTCAGGAAGTGACAGTTAGAACTGGACATGGAACAACAGACTGGTTCCAAATAGGAAAAAGTGTACATCAAGGCTGTATATTGTCACCCTGCTTATTTAACTTCTATGCAGAGTACATCATGAGAAATGCTGGGCTGGAGGAAGTGCAAGCTGGAATCAAGATTTCCAGGAGAAATATCAATAACCTCAGATATGCAGATGACACTACCCTTATGGCAGAAAGTAAAGAAGAACTAAAGAGCCTCTTCATGAAAATGAAAGAGGAGAGTGAAAAAGAGGAGAGTGAAAACTAAGATCATGGCATCTGGTCCCATCACTTCATGGCAAATAGATGGGGAAACAGTGGAAAAAGTGGCTGACTTTATTTTTCTGGGCTCCAAAATCACTGTAGATGGTGATTGCAGCCATGAAATTAAAAGATGCTTACTCCTTGGAAGGAAAGTTATGACCAACCTGGACAGCATATTAAAAAGTAGAGACATTACTTTGTCAACAAAGGTCCTTCTAGTCAAGGCTATAGTTTTTCCAGTGATCACGTATGGATGTGAGAGTTGGACTATAAGGAAAGCTGAGTGCCAAAGAATTGATGCTTTTGAACTGTAGTGCTGGAGAAGACTCTTGAGAGTCCCTTGGACTGCAAGGAGATCCAACCAGTCCATCCTAAAGGAGATCAGTCCTGGGTGTCCATTGGCAGGACTCATTTCGAAGCTGAAGCACCAATACTCTTCCCACTTGATTCAGAGACCTGACTCATTTGAAAAGACCCTGATGCTGGGAAAGATTGAGTGCAGGAGGAGAAGGGAACATCAGAGGATAAGATGGTTGAATGGCATCACCAACTCAATGGACATGGGTTTGGGTGGACTCCGGGAGTTGATGATGGACAGGGAGGCCCGGCATAATGTGGCTCATGGGGTCAGAAGGACACGACTGAGCAACTGAACTGAACTTATCCTGTGTGTAATTGGATCACCTATGATGTACAGGGAAGGCTGATGTGCTGCAGTCCATGGGGTCACAGAGTCAGACATTCCTGAGTGACTGAACTGAACTGATGATGGTATCATTAATATTTGATTTCCACGCAATTGAAATCAGACAAGGACATTATCCTGGCCTCTCTGTCTTTGTGGCTGAACTCACTGTTTACCTCTTCCCTCATCTGTTTGTATAAAATATCTAATACATTAAACACAATGCACCTTCCATATAGCTCACACAACAATTTGCCAGTTCTGTGAAACTGTACCCCTTTTATTTGTAAATCAGTTTGTGAAAAGTAGTCTAGGTGATTTTTGAATGATATTCATATAGGTCTTTATCTTATATTTCAAGAAAATTTTGTCAGTTTTGATTGACAAATGAGAGAGGAATTTAGGTTTGCCTCTGTCAATTTTTCTCAAACAGCACAATTTACTCTCCTCTGGTGTAACTCCATCCAGAATAACTAGATTGCTCTCCTCTAATATATTATAAGTATAACCTATAACATTACTCTTATAGGATTAAGAAAAAGCTTCAGAGGCATCCATACCATGACTCCTTTTTCTCATTATTTTCCTAGAGAGAGGTCAGTCTAAGTAATACAGAGCTGCTTTGAAAGTACTAATGTCCTAGATTTCTGATTTTCTTGTGATATTCTTGCCCCATATCTTTGGCTAAGAGATTAATCAACATATTAAGTTGTGGTCATTTTTTTTTTTAAGCCTCTGATCATGCATCTTAAAAGGTTCAATATTTAGAAAGATCACTCTATTAGTTTCCTATTGTTACTGTTAAAAATTTGCCTCATATTTAGTGGCCTATAACAATTTATAATTATTATCTTGCTAGCAAGAAGTCCAAAATGAGTCTTATGGGGCTTGAGACAGGGAACGTACACAGCTCTTTCTGGAGATTCCAGGAACCATTCATCCTTCTCGTTTTCCTGTTTCTGGTGGTTGCTGGCATTCCTTGACTTGCAGCAGCCTCACTCCAGTCTCTGGTGCATTGTCACATTGTCATCTTCTCTGTAACAAATCTCCCCCACCTGCCTCTTGTAAAGACCCTTATATTTAGTACTCCGATGATCTTCCTATCTTAAAGTCCTTATCACAGCTGTAAAGTCCCCTTGTAATAGGTCACAGTCACAGATTCCAGAGTTTAGAGCCTGAGTGACTTTGGGAGCTATTATTCAGTCTCTCGCAGTAATTCTCTAATTTTGTCCTGAGAAGACTTTTTAAGTATGTATGTATTTGTGTGTATGCATATGAATGTATTTGTGTATTTATATGCTTACACTGTCATGCGTGTATTTATCTATCTTCTTCTTCCACCAAGATACACAAAGTATTGAACAATGATACTCGTTATGAGGAAATAACCACCCTGGCCTCTCAGGACTTTGCTGCTGTTATAGTCCTCTACTGTATCTGCACTTATTTGAAAATTTTGTCTCCTGTTTGTATCATCTTCTCCATTTAATAAAGAGATGAAATTTGCTACTTTCTTCTCTTTCCCACTTTTATTGAGGCATACTATTTTCTAGCTTTATTAACCTATAACACTATATAATTTTAATGTGTACAATGGGATGATTTGATATACACATGTATTGGGAAACATTACAATAAAGTTAGTTAGCATATCTGTCATATCACATAGTTACTAATGTGTGTGTGGTGAGAGCATTAAGATCAACTCTTTAGAAACTTTCAAGTATACACTAGAGTATTTTTTAACTACAGTCACCATGCTGTACATTGGATCTTCAGAACTTACTGTGTTCTTTTTTTTCTGAAAAACTATTTATTTTTAATTTATTTATTTTAATTGGAGGCCAGTTACTTTACAATATTGTGATGGTTTTTGCCATACATTGACATGAATCAGCCATGGATGCACACACATTCCCCATCCTGAACCTCACTCCCACTTCCCTCCATCCCTCAGGGTCATTCCAGTGCACCATCCCTGAGCACCCTGTCTCATGCATCAAACCTGGACTGGCGAACTTATTGTCTTATAACTGGAAATTGCACCCTTAGACCAGTATCTCCCTGCTTCCCTCACTCCCTAACCCTTGCTGCTAAGTCACTTCACTCGTGTCTGACTCTGTGCAACCCCATAGACGGCAGCCCACGAGGCTACCCCGTTCCTGGGATTCTCTAGGCAAGAACACTGGAGTGGGTTGCCATTTCTTCCCCAACCCTTGCAAATCACCATTAAAGTCTGCTTCTATGAGGTCATTTTTTCCTGATTCCATATATAAGTGAGACAACATGGCATTTGTCTTCCTTTGTCTTACTTTATTTAGCATATTGCCCTCAAGATTCATCCATGTTGTTGAAAATGGCAGGATTTTCTTCTTTTCTATACCTGAATAATATTATATATTACTATACATACTCTTAAAATTCTTAATCCTTTCATTTGTCAATGGACACTTATGATACTTGTATGGTTTCCATGTCTTGACTATTGTGAATAATGCTGCAATGAATGTAAGGATGCAGATATCTCTTCAAGACAAATTGATTTCATTTCCTTTGGACATGTGCTCAAAAGTGAGATTACCAAATCATATGGTAGTTGTATGTTCATTATTATGCACCATTTTCTATACAGTCACCAACAGTGCACCAAGATTCTATTTTCTCTTTGCTAGTAGCAAATTCTTGCTAGGATTTTCTCTCCTATCTTATTTTTGTTTTTGTCTTTCTGTTTAGTTTTTGGATAATAGCCATTCTTAAAAAGGTGTTGCTGCTGCTGAGTCGCTTCAGTCGTGTCCAACTCTATGTGACTCCTTAGATGGTAGTCCACCAGGTTCCTCAGTCCCTGGGATTCTCCAGGCAAGAACACTGGAGTGGGTTGCCACTTCCTTCTCCAAAAAGTGTTAGGTGATATTTCATTTGGGGTTTAATTTGCATTTCCCTAATTATCAGTGATGTTGAACATGTCTTAGTGTATCTTTTGGCTATGTGTATATTTTCTTTGGAAATAAGCTGCTTCTCTTCTGGAAAAAAATATCATTATAATTATGTTGTAATTTAAGGTGACTCTGCCTTTTGGCTAAGACTTTAATTTTTTCCCGTGAGTTAAACATTTCAGAGTACTAAATAGTAAGGTCAGTTAAAGAGCAGTTTCATCTTTTAATTTTCTAGGGCCTGCTTTTTTCTTTACCAATATATCATTGGATAAGAACCATTTACCATTCACAGCATTTCTAAATCTTCTACATGTGGAATGTCTAAATGGTTTTGGATTTACACCAGAGATTTATGTCACACTGGTTATAAACGAGAAAACTAAATATGAAGACACGTTGCTTTATCTACTCCAAACTCCCTGAACATCAAAAAGTAATTGCTTCCTAAGAAAAGATATTTTAGTACTTTTAATGATCTCCTTTGGGGAAGAAATAAAGAACACTGAGACTTTCAATTGTGACTTTTCTTTCCCACTGAAGCACTGAGAGCTCGATCTAAAAAAAAAAAAAAAAAAATTGCTTATTTATTTTTTTTAGAACACTACATCACAGATCAAAGATCCTTTCATAACCTCCTGGCAGTTCAGTTCTATTCAGTTCAGTCCCTCAGTCGTGTCTGACT
The DNA here is from genome assembly GCF_027580195.1 of Bos mutus. NCBI lineage: Eukaryota > Metazoa > Chordata > Mammalia > Artiodactyla > Bovidae > Bos > Bos mutus. The sequence goes on from NC_091644.1 coordinate 44,797,575, forward strand.
CTTTGCGACCCCATGAACTACAGCACGCCAGGCCTCCTTGTCCATCACCAACTCCTGGAGTTTACCCAAACTCATGTCTATTGAGTCGGTGATGCCATCCAACCATCTCATCCTCTGCTGTCCCCTTGTCCTCCTGCCCTCAATTCCTCCCAGCATCAGGGTCTTTTCCAATGAGTCACCTCTTCACATGAGGTGGCCAAAGTACTGGAGTTTCAGCCTCAACATCAGTCCTTCCAATGCACACCCAGGACCTCTCTCCTTTAGGATGGTAGTTTATTGGTGAGTAGCTTCGTCTATAATTTGGTTATTTTCATGCCCATGATGTTGTTTATCTTGTAGTACCTATGTGAATATTTATAATCAAGATATATAGTATTTACTGTACTTTTGAATATAAATGAGATTGAATGATATTTATGCTAACTGGTATACTTTTCTAATGCAATAGTTTTAACTTGTACAGTATTTAATTGTGTGACTATACCATTTTTTTAATGTCCATTAAGGCTATTTCTATTTTTTTTATTGCAATCTATATGCAGCTGAATGTTTTTTAACATCTTTTTGTGCATATACATTTGAGTTTCTCCAGAGCAGTGATTTGCCATGATTTTTCATGTGATGACATACAGAAAAAAAAAAAAAAAAGCCTGTTGTATACACAAGGAAAAACAAGATGATTTGTTCCACATATTTTCTGTTTTATTACTTCTTTACTGTATTTTCCTAATTATTTTGTCATAGATATTGTAATATTGATATTTAGTAGATACTGATTGTAGATATTGATCTTCAGCTTCTTAAATATATTTAATTTTTTTTCTATCATTCTGAGGCTCCTTTATAATGTTTCCATGTGCTTCAATAGAACATACTTTAATTCTAACATGGTACATTTATTTTGATTTTTAATATTTACCTACTCTGAATTCATAATTTGTTCATTACCTTAAGAGAGACCAACTTTTATAAGAATTTTTAATTGAAATATTAGCATAACAAGTAAGTATAATAGCTTAAAGAGAGATTTTCACAGACTTTCTAAAGGGTTTTTACATATTTTAGACACATTTTCTTGTGAATCATACAATTTTTCTGGAACCCAAATATTTTTGAGGTGCTATACTTCAGGACTACAAGTATCAGTATTTCAAGCTTTCCCATAAGCACAAGTATCACTTAGTAGGTGTCCCAAAGCAGTTTAGCTAGAAATATGTGGAATGATCCAGTATCATTCTGGCTTTTAATCCAAGTTATAAACAAATTTCTCCAATTGTGGTGGACCAGAATCAACCTAATCAAGGATATTACTTATCAATTATATCTAGCACCCTACAAGTTTGAATTTCTGGGTCCAAGTAATTCAAATGAACTAATATATCTAAACTATTAACTACATTACTGAATAAACACTTCAGATTTTCTGAAATCTGTATTAGCTTAGAAATGGCAAGATCCCTAAACTGAACGTGGCCAATTTTAATAAACTACATTCAAGGCCTAATTATGAGACACTTTTGATAATGGAAGTGTCATTTCTGTGGTTCTGAAAACTGCAAGAGTCAAATGTTTATAGAATATTCAACTACAACTAAATACTTAAAATTAGACAAAGAAATATATTCCAGGGTACAGTATTCAGCAATAGAAGCATTTATATAAGTATGGCTATTTTTTATCTTTGAGTGTATTATTTATGTTATTTTACCTTTTTAAATTTCATGTGACAACTATATTCATTAAAGAGACATCACCTAGGTGAAGTGTTAATCACTTAGTTCTATCCATCTCTTTGTGACCACATGGACCATAGCCAGGCTACTCTGTCCATGGAATTCTCCAGACAATCATACCGGAGTGGGTTGCCATTTCCTTCTCCAGGGGAATCTTCCCAATCTGGGGATCAAACCTGGGTCTTCTGCATTGCAGGAGGATTCTTTACTATCTGAGCCACCAGGGAAGCTCCCTTACCTAGGTGAGCACAGTGCTAATTATTATTATTATTATTAATTATTATTACTAATTATTATTTAGTCAGAAATTTTCATTTCTTTTCATCTTTTATTCATCTGACAAGTATTCATTGAAGGCCAAACATGTTTCTAGGTAATTTTTTACGCATTAAAGATATAAGATACAATAATAATACCAGAAATTTCTGCTCTCTTGGAGTGTATACAGGGAGAAGGAAATAAGAGACAAATAAATTGTAGCATGTATTAAACATATCATCAATTTCTAGGAAAAATATAAATCAAGTTAAGGGAATAAGGAGTGATTATTTCATTATGTTAGGTTTTCAGAAAAGAACTTTCTTGGAAGGTGATAGTCGAATACGCACATACATGATTTCATTGAAATATATTTATTAATGCTGGATTGAGCACTAAAATATTTTGGAGCCTATTAACTTCTTTACAAGGTGTTTCATGTTTTTGTATTTCAAATATTATGTCAATGAGTTCAGCATGAGGACTAGCATGGTATAAAAGAGACTGTACTTGAACAATTATTTATCAGAATTTGGAACTGAACATACTATAGAGGGGCTTCCCAGGTGGCACTAGTGATAAGGTACCTGCAGGAGACATAAGCCATTCTGGGTTCAATCCCTGTGTCCAGAAGATCCCCTGGAGGAGGGCATGGCAACCCACTCCAATATTCTTGCATCAAGAATCCCATGGGCAGAGGAGCCTGGTGGGCTACAGTCCAGGGTCTCAAAGAGTCAGACACGAATGAAGTGACTTAGCACACAGCATGCATATACTATAGAGAGAAAGGATGATGATGTGTGGAAGGCACAGGTAGACAGGACTCTGTGATGCCCACAGGTAGAAACTATCTTTAAAATAGTGACAGAAGGGAAAGCTAGGAAATGATGACTATGAACTTTCTTAGTTCATTGAATTGGCTAAAGTAAAACAAGATCTAAAAAGGGCAGCAGACTATTCATATCAAATATTTTTTTTTCAATTGTTTCTGTCCATATTTTTTTTTCTAATTTTATTTTATTTTTAAACTTTACATAATTGTATTAGTTTTGCCAAATATCAAAATGAGTCTGCCACAGGTATACATGTGTTCCCCATCCCGAACCCTCCTCCCTCCTCCCTCCCCATACCATCCCTCTGGGCCGTCCCAGTGCACCAGCCCCAAGCATCCAGCATCGTGCATCGAACCTGGACTGGCAACTCGTTTCCTACATGATATTTTACATGTTTCATTGCCATTCTCCCAAATCTTCCCACCCTCTCCCTCTCCCACAGAGTCCATAAGACTGTTCTATACATCAGTGTCTCTTTTGCTGTCTCGATCAAGTGGGCTTTATCCCAGAGATGCAAGGATTCTTCAATATCCGCAGATCATATCAAATATTTTAACTATGATGGACTCACAGTAGGGAGTACAACTGAAAGGATGAGTGTAAGAAATAGTCTACGCTCTGCTGTAGCATCAGCCAGAAGGATGGAACACAGCTTCTGGGGCACAACAGCTGTGTAAAGTGCAGGTTTACAAACATCCAGGAAGCAGTTATGTACCAACAATACTAAAAATGAGTTTTTTTTTTTTTTTTTTATTTTAAGAATTGTGTGTGGTTTAGGAGGAAAGAGAGAGAAGCAGAAGTCACACACCCTCCTTCCCTGTGTGTCTCTGTGTATCTTTTTCTGTCTTTTATAAGGACACTCTCATTGGATTTGGGGTTCACTTTAAGCTCATCTTGACTCTTACCTTAATTACATCTGCAAAGATCTTATTTCCAAATAAGGTGACATTCTGAGTTCTGGGTGACATGGATATTTGGGAGACACTATTCACCCACAGCACTTCCATGTTGGCTCAGAAGTTGAAGAATCTCCCTGAAATGCAGGAAACCCAGGTTCAAACCCTGGGTCAGGAAGATCCCCTGGAGAAGGCAATGGCTACCCACTCCATTATTCTTTCCTGGAGAGTTCCATGGACAGAGGAACCTGGCAGGCTATAGTCCGTGGGGTGGCAAAGAGTCAGACATGACTGAACAACTCACAGTTTCACTTTTCATACACCCACAACACACATCATTTTACACATGATATATAGCTATTTTATTTGACACTGAACTGAACAGAAACTAAGAGATCAAATAGCCAATTTATGACTCTAAATTTATGATCTAGTGAGTTGACTACATAATTTGAGTCATCATCTCTACAAGAAGATTTAATCAACACTATGTAATAGATCAAATTTCTTTTGGACATACAGATCTTCAGCCAAATTGTATTAAGTGATAAATTAATTTCCTGACACTCTCTTTCACATCTTTGTTCCTGAGGCTATAGATCAGATGGTTCAGCATGGAACTCACCACTGTATAAAATATATAACCTGCTTTGACCATAAGCCATGAGTTTTTGGAGCTGGGCACACGATAAAGGAACAGAACAGTCCCATGGAGCATGGTGATGGTGGTCAGATGGGAGGCACAAGTAGAGAAGGCTTTTTGGCAAATCCCAGCAGAGGGCATTTTTATGATAGTGACAAAAATAGAAATATAAGTAGTGAGGATAATTTCCAGGCTGCTCACCTCATTGAATATGGCAATGGCAAAATAACACTTGGCTGATGAAGGGGTCAGAGCAGGAGATGGAGACAATGACAGAGTGCTCACAGAGGAAATTACTTATGATGTTAGACCCACAGAAGGATAATGTCTGGAGAGAACAGGTGAGTGTCAGGGAGGAGACTACACCCCACGTGCAGGGACCAGCCACTAATGATGCACAGAGCTCTGGGGACATGCCCACTGTGTAGAGTAGAGGCTTAAAAATGGCCACAAATTGGTCATAGGCCATCACTGCAAACATGAATGCCTCTGCCACTGCAAACGTACAAGCTGAGAAGAATTGCATGATGCATCCTGTGAAAGAGATGGTTCTATCTTCCACACCAAATTCTCCAAGAGTTTGGGTGTAACTGTGGTGGAATAGCAGAAATCAACAAAGGACAAGTGACTGAGAAAAAATTACATGAGGGTGTGGAGTTTGGGACTGATCCTGATTATGGTGATCATGCCCACATTCCCCAACATGGTGACTGCATAGAGGATGAGGAAAACCAGGAACAAGGGAACCTGGAGGTCGGGATATTCTGAGAAGCCCAAGAGGGTGAACATGGCTCCAGCACTCTTATTTCCTTCAGTAAACCACATAACTGTTGTTGGAGAAAATATGAAATAGTGATAATAAAATGATAACAATGATAATGATGACAATACATGGATATCACATTTATTGTGTGGCAGACATTGTGCTAAAATATTGGTACATTAGTTTTGACCACTAAATAAGACTTGTGAATTTCAAAACAACCAGTCTCATATTTTACAAAACGAAATGGTAGCATATATGAGTTAAGAAACTTGTTTGAATTAACACAGCCTGCTGGTGATGAGTTAGATTTGAGTGACAGTGAGTGACAGGAATTGAATTTTTAGTTTAGAGTCAGAGAAATATTTTCTGTAGTGTCATGGAAAAACATGTTTTTCACAGTTCCATCATTCTGAAGGTCTGTGCTGTTTAATGAGAGTAACATAACAATAAATGAAAACACAGCACTCAAATTTATTTTTAAAAGCAGGAGGAGTAATATTTTTAGAGGCAGTAGTACTTCCATCATTATGTTCAAACTGAAGATCATCATCAAACTGAAGATCAGAGGTCATGAGTCACCACAAGAATTTTCACATTTTGGAAAACATAAATGGACATTGAAGGAAATAAAGCTCTATCTTCAAGTTTTCCAATGATTTCAGTTTGATGCTGAAATTATTGGCTTTGTGTTCAATGCTGTGACCTGGTAAAGTAATTATGCCATATTATAATTTGCAGTGCCCTCACTGTTGTTTTCTTTCCCGTTTGACTGTTTATTGTTTGTCTCACATATTGCCAGTGATGCTCTCAATATAGTCTTTTAAACTCTTTGATCAATATCTCTAACTATTAGGAATATTATAGCATTAAATGCTTATAGAATATCTGAATTACAGGATAACTTAAAATATATTTTGCTCAACTATTCCACATTCTATAATGTTTCTCAAGAAAATCAGAGAATACAGTAATAAATACAAGTGGTTACATTATCACCCTCAAAACTTCTGGTGACAGGAATATTGAGTTTGATTAAAACTACAGGTGATAATCTTGCTTTGAGTCATACAATTATTTGTATACATTATTTTGAGAAAGCAAAAGCATCTTTTACTGGTAAGCAGTTTGTAACAACAGAAGCATATTTATTTAGCAAAGATTTTAAAATAAGCTAACCAATAACAAGCACACATCTGAAATATTCAGATTAATAAAGACTATTAGTTCGACTCTCATAAACACAGATGCAATTTTAGTTTTATCTGACCATGAGAAGGGAGAAATAATTCATTATTTCTTGAATAGCTTAATGGTACTTTTGACACTCAAAAACTGTATTTCCTATATGCAGAAAAGGGAATGGGTGGGAAGTGGAAAAGAGTTAGTGACAGACAGACTGGAACAATGAAAGAAGGAGTTGGAAACATAGATTTAAATGCAGTTCCAAGGTTTGGCATTTACTGTGTGACCTTTAGTGAATCACTCAGATTTTATGAGCCTCAACTTCTTTATCAATAATAGTGACATGATAATATATATTTTATAGGTGTATAAGTATTAAGTTAGGAAATGAGATTAATATAATTAGCACAAAGTTTGACAGTTCTGGAGTTCAAAATATATAGCTTTTCCACTCCTCATTCTTTTTAATTCTTAGCACTCTGAATAATTGGTATTATTTTTAAACACATATTATTTTAAAGAATCTAAGAAACAGGTCAAGGTCCAAAGTTGGCAGCAACAAAAATGAAGGAACAATTTGTGATGTTGAAGAATAGCTCAACTCTCTCCTCTTTTTTTTTTTTTCTGAATTTCCTCTTGGCCCTGTTCATGTTAATTCATCAATCACTATCCTTTAATAAATTGTCTCCGTTTCCCCTTTGTTTTCTCATTATTATCTGATTCTTAATAATCATCCAATTCTATTTATTTATTTTTATTTATTTATTTTTTCCTTTGTGAAACTATTTTGGTCTCTTTTTTTCCTTTATTTTATTTTTTAACTTTATAAGATTGCATTAGTTTTGCCATATATCAAAAAGAATCTGCCACAGGTATACATGTGTTCCCCATCCTGAACCCTCCTCCATCCTCCCACCCCATACCATCCCTCTGGGTCGTCCCAGTGCACCAGCCCCGAGCATCCAGTATCGTGCATCGAACCTGGACTGGTGACTCATTTCATATATGATATTATACAGGTTTCAATGCCATTCTCCCAAATCATCCCATCCTCTTCCTCTCCCACAGAGTCCAAAAGACTGTTCTATACATCAGTGTCTCTTTTGCTGTCTCGTATACAGGGTTATTGTTACCATCTTTCTAAATTCCATATATATGCATTAGTATACTGTATTGGTGTTTTTCTTTCTGGCTTACTTCACTCTGTATAATAGGCTCCAGTTTCATCCACCTCATTAGAATGTATTCAAATGTATTCTTTTTAATGGCTGAGTAGTACTCCATTGTGTATATGTACCACTGCTTTCTTAGCCATTCATCTGCTGATGGGCATCTAGGTTGCTTCCATGTCCTGGCTATTATAAACAGTGTTGCAATGAACATTGGGGTACACATGTCTCTTTCAATTCTGGTTTCCTCAGTGTGTATGCCCAGCAGTGGGATTGCTGGGTCATAAGGCAGTACTATTTCCAGTTTTTTAAGGAATCTCCACACTGTTCTCCATAGTGGCTGTACTAGTTTGCATTCCCACCAACAGTGTAAGAGGGTTCCCTTTTCTCCACACACTCTCCGGCATTTATTTCTTGTAGACTTTGGGATCAAAACCATTCTGACTGGCATGAAATGGTACCTCATAGTGGTTTGATTTGCATTTCTCTGATAATGAGTGATGTTGAGCATCTTTTCACGTGTTTGTTAGTCATCTGTATGTCTTCTTTGGAGAAATGTCTATTTAGTTCTTTGGCCTATTTTTTTATTGGGTCGTTTATTTTTCTGGAATTGAGCTGTAGGAGTTGCTTGTATATTTTTGAGATTAGTTGTTTGTCAGTTGCTTCATTTTCTATTATTTTCTCCCATTCTGAAGGCTGTCTTTTCACCTTGCTTATAGTTTCCTTTGTTGTGCAGAAGCTTTTAAGTTTAATTAGGTCCCATTTGTTTATTTTTTTCTTTTATTTCCAATATTCTGGGAGGTGGGTCACAGAGGATCCTGCTGTGATGTATGTCGGAGAGTGTTTTGCCTATGTTCTCCTCTAGGAATTTTATAGTTTCTGGTCTTACATTTAGATCTTTAATTCATTTTGAGTTTATTTTTGTGTATGGTGTTAGAAAGTGTTCTAGTTTCATTCTTTTACAAATGGTTGACCAGTTTTCCCAGCACCATTTGTTAAAGAGATTGTCTTTAATCCATTTTAATCTCATGGTCACCTAGGCTCAGCCAACTTGCCTGTTGTGCTGCTACCCTGCACTATAAGAAAACCAATTTCTTCTTTTCTTGATTACTGTATCTGTTATGACAGTTTCTGACTCTTAAAAACTTTAATTTCTTCCTATTAACTAATTTATCAAGCCTAAATTTCTCTGCTCAGTTTTACCTAAAGCCTTACCCTAGCTATATTCTTAAATTTTTAACCTTCTTTAATCGCCAGTATTCTCAGAATATAATGTCTGTAATTTCTTCTTTTCTTACATACTGATACAGCACTTGAACAATATACAGAGCATTTCATGAAAATTGCTATCATAAAGACACTTTTCCTTTTCACTTCAACAATATTTCCTACACCCTTGACATATCTGCAGACATTACTGTCAGAAAAATTGAATTTTATATTATGGTGTTCATTATTATTATATACATATGTTTCTTACCTTCTTTTGACTCAATTTTGATGTGTTGAGGAATTCTCAGGCATTATAATATTTTTAAAATTTTCATTGTGACTATTCTGCTAAGCACAGTGTGGATATCCTCAGAGCAAAAATCAGGATGATACCCCAGTGAAGGGGAAGGAGATCAAAGCTCAGCCTTCAGGAAAATGGACTCGGGAGACATCACCACACAAAGACTGACAAAGAGTGTCCACTACTTTAGAGGTTTCAGGATCTCAGAGTTCCCCAAAGGAGAGAAAAGAAACACGATAGAACATCCCACCTGAAACCAACTCACCTGAAGATCCTGTTTCTACTACTACATGTCTCCAGGGGAGTTCCCACTCTGAATTCAAATATCATGTGAAATATGAAGGAGTTGGTCAATGTAGCAGGAGCCCACAAAAATGTAATGGGACTGGAATATAATTCTTTCTTAATATCCAGAAAAACTAAGAGAAAGGAAAAGCCAGAGAGATAGAGAAAGAGAGAGAGATTTGGAAGCTGAATGTGATTCCTACGAACAAAATGTAGGGCTTATTTATGCTTCCATGACCTTGAGGATTTAGACCACAGAGAGTATTTCTTGAGCTATTTCCTTTTATATCCCACATCCAGAAAATAGCTTGAATACTTTTTTATGTGGCAATTTGCAAGAAGGTAATTTCTTCTAAATCACTGGAGATAGAGCCTCAATAGCCTATTTCATGGATTTCTTCAAAAAATTATAGAAAAATACATGAACTGAGTAAGAAAACACAGTGACTACAATAAAACCTCAAATGAAAGATAAATAAGTTACTCTTTCAGAGATATTAATAACTGCTATTATATATATTTATGTGAACCGTGAACTTCCTGATGTTCAAGCTGGTTTTAGAAAAGGCAGAGGAACCAGAGATCAAATTGCCAACATCCGCTGGATCATCGAAAAAGCAAGAGAATTCCAGAAAAACATCTATATCTGCTTTATTGACTATGCCAAAGCCTTTGACTGTGTGGATCACAACAAACTGTGGAAAATTCTGAAAGAGATGGGCATATCAGACCACCTGACCTGCCTCTTGAGAAACCTGTATGCAGGTCAGGAAGCAACAGTTAGAACTGGACATGGAACAACAGACTGGTTCCAAATAGGAAAAGGAGTATGTGAAGGCTGTATATTGTCACCCTGCTTATTTAACTTATATGCAGAGTACATCATGAGAAACGCTGGACTGGAAGAAGCACAAGCTGGAATCAAGACTGCAGGAGAAATATCAATAACCTCAGATATGCAGATGACACCACCCTTATGGCAGAAAGTGAAGAAGAACTAAAGAGCCTCTTGATGAAAGTGAAAGAGGAGAGTGAAAAGTTTGGCTTAAAGCTCAACATTCAGAAAACAAAGATCATGGCATCTGGTCTCATCACTTCATGGCAAATAGATGGGGAACAGTGGAAACAGTGTCAGACTTTATTTTTTTGGACTCTAAAATCACTGCAGATGGTGACTGCAGCCATGAAATCAAAAGACGCTTACTCCTTGCAAGGAAAATTATGACCAACCTAGATAGCATATTCAAAAGCAGAGACATTACTTTGCCAACAATGGTCTGTCTAGTCAAGGCTATGGTTTTTCCTCTGGTCATGTATGGATGTGAGAGCTGGACTATAAAGAAAGCTGTGCATTGAATAATTGATGTTTTTGAAATGTGATGTTGGAGAAGACTCTTGAAGTTCTTTGGGCTGCATGGAGATCCAACCAGTCCATCCTAAAGGAAATCAGTTCTGAATATTCATTGGAAGGACTGGTGCTGAACTCCAATACTTGGCCATCTGATGGGAAGAAATGACACCTTGGAAAAGACCGTGATGCAGGGAAAGATTGAGGGACAGAGGAGAAGGGGACGACAGAGGATGAGATGGTTGAATGGCATCAGAGATGCAATGGGCATGAGTTTGAGTAGGCTCCAGGAGTTGGTGATGGACAGGGAGGCCTGGTGTGCTGCAGTCTATCAGGTCGCAAACAGTTGAACACTACTGAAGAACTGAAGTGAACTGAATAGCAATTAACTTATAGTTTTTTTTTTTTTTTAATATGAATACCGTCTTTGTGTGTCTCCCTATCACACTCTCTTTTTCATTTCTACGTAATTTTCACTGAATTGAATAATATTCTCTTACCATTTTTAAGAGACAAATGTAATCTTGATGGCAAAAACTAACAAGTAAAGCCCAATAAAAGAAAATTACAGACCAGTCTTACTAATGATCATAGAATTTTAAATTATACATAAAACATTGACACATTAAACTGATCAACTTATAAAGAGATAAATATATAATGGTTATAGTAATTTTCTCAGGAAAAAACACATATTTTGATCAGAAATTTTTATTTTTTTATTTTTAGTTTTTGGGTTGTAATTCACAGGAAGTTTATTATATCATATGGTGGCCGTTAGTTCTAACTTTCCTGACATTACAAAATAGTCACAGAAATTTTTAAAAAATATGTTACCATATCAAAATATTAAAGGAATTAAATGAGGAAAATTAGCTTGATAAATTCACCATTCACTCACTAAAAAACAAAATATAACAGACACATACAAAAAATAATACATGAGATAATTTTGCTTAACATTTTAAGCATGAAATGTTAAGTATTGATACTGTTCTCATTAGATGAGGAAGTCAAGGATACCCACTTTTACTGTTTATTTAAAATTGTACTGTTTTCAGCTAGTGTACCAAACACAAGAAAAAAATAAAAGGAAAAACATTGAAAACAACATATCCAGAAAACGTTTAATTAGAAATTGTATGATATGCATGTTGAAAATCCAAAATAATCTACAAATAAATTATAATATTATTTAGAGATATTTTTAGAGTTGCCAAAATGCATTGAATCCTAATGGAAAAACAATATACATTTTACAAATGACATTTAAAATAGTATGAAAAAATTATCACATATCCAGATTAATACACATGTATACCTGTGGCGGATTCATTTTGATATTTGGCAAAACTAATACAATTATGTAAAGTTTAAAAATAAAAATAAAATATATATGTGAGAACTTTATAAAAAGTATGATATATATATATATATAATATTGTAAAACATGAAGTAGATCTAAATAAACATAATAATGTAGCATCTTATGATTTGGAAGACTTGAGAATGCAAACTTATCATTCTCTGCAAATAGATCTACAATTCTACTGTTTTTCTACACTAAATCTAAACAAGAATAATTCTAAAGTCTGATTTAAAAGGTAAAGATAAAGAATATCTTAAACACTCTGCAAGATAAAGAGTAATTTTTTAGGAGTTGCTCAACTTGATGTTAAAGCCTATTAGTTAAGGGTAGTTCTGATTATAAAACACCTAGAAGCATACAGAAAGTCCAGAAACAGCACTATAGATATACTGATATTTACTTTATGAATATTCTGGCACCACAGAGCAGTGTTAAAATGATTGAATTTCTCAATAAGTATTTCTGGGGTAAATATACACCAATAAGTCAAAATATAAAATTAGCTTATAGTCATGCCCCATCAAAATTTACTTTCAGTTTGAAATAAATTTAAAAATCAATATAAAAAGAGAAAATAAAACTCCAAATTGAAAATAGAAGAAGTAGAATATAAAATATAATACTGTATGAAATTTGTGGTAATTTAGCACATAAAATATGAGAATATCTTTATTATTTTGGAAGTAAGAAGTGGATCCTAAATAAGACATTAGAAGCACTTCACTATGTAAATAAACAGTTTGATAAACATTGATTCATTAAACATAAGGAAATGTCTGCACCTAAATACATCACCAACTGAGTAAACAGATCAGCCACAACCTAGGAGAAAATATTCATGATACATACATCAAAGGCATTTTATTTAGAATGCATAATGAATGAAGTATGTATTATACTTCATAAAAAAATATTAGAAACCCAATAGAAAAATAGGTAAAAAAAAAAAAAACCTGAATAGGCCCTTCACAAATAAATAAGACAAATCAAATGACTAATAACTAAACTATAGGAATTCAACCACATTAGTAAAGTGGAATTGAATTCATAACCAAATGAAGTACCCCTACTCATCCACCAACCTGAAAATATTAAAATGTCTGCTATGACAATATTAAATGTTGGCAAGAATGAACAATAATTAGAACCCACATGCAATATCAATTCAGTTCAGTTCAGTCACTCAGTCGTGTCCGACTCTTTGCGACCCCATGGTCGCAGCACGCCAGGCCTCCCTGTCCATCACCAACTCCCAGAGTTCACTCAAGCTCATGTCCATCGAGTCGGTGATGCCATCCAGCCATCTCATCCTCTGTTGTCCCCTTCTCCTCCTGCTCCCAATCCCTCCCAGCATCCAGGTCTTTTCCACTGAGTCAACTCTTCGCATAAGGTGACCAAAGTATTGAAGTTTCAGCTTTAGCATCAGTCCTTCCAATGAACACCCAGGACTGATCTCCTTTAGAATGGATTGGTTGGATCTCCTTGCAGGCCAAGGGCCTCTCTAAGTCTTAATCTCACTTATATGTTTGCCAACATTTTTGCTTTACTGTATTTGCCTATACTGATTCTTGAATTTTTAGCTTCAAAATCGCAATAAATCTGGTTTCTCTTCACTTCTTTGCATGCATCTATCAGCCTAGTGATTTGAGGAAGCAGCGTCAAAAGGTAAACTATTTAGTAATTTAGCAGGCCTTTGTTTCTCTGTGAAGTATTAAAGAGTCCTTATCGCATTACATGAATGAACACTGTGTAGTTATGGACTGGTGAATAATTGACGTTTTAATGGAAGTTTTGAAACTCATCCACCAATTAAAATATGCTGATGGTTCTGTTGGAAATAGGTCATTCGTTGGGACAATTGTGACAGTTTGCCTTTCTGCCACGTGTTTGCCTTTGAATCATCTCATGCTTATTTATAATAGACATAGTATTTATTATTTTTTGAAAAAATGTTTTACTTATTTTTTGGCCATGCTGCACAGCTTATGGGATCTTAGTTCCCCAACCAGGAATCAGACTGGTGTCCTGGCAGTGAAAGTGTCAAGTCTTAACCTCTGGACCACCATGGAATTTCTGCTTAGTGTTTTTTTTGTTTGTTTGTTTGTTTTTTTATGATTGAATCAGAGCCATGGATGTCAGATTTGTGGGAAATCAAATTAATGATAGGAGTAGCAGTGTGCAGGAGACTCTGTGCACCAGGCGCTGTATTGAGTGCTTTCCGAGTCTGTCATCTCATCCCACAGACACCTAGGTGAGGACCAGGATGCTGTTATCCCCTTTCAACAGACATGGACACTGAGGCTTAGTAAGGCCAGGCACCGTGCCCAGGCTCACACACCCAGCAGTGCTGTGCAGACTGGTTTGATCCTGGGCACTTAACCATGGTGCTGTCCAGCCTGCTTTCCTCCAGAGGCTCTTGTGTCCATCACAGCATCCCTGATGGAGGGAGCATCAGGAGGGTGCTCTCTGCCTCTCCCCTCGGGTCACTTGGATGAGCCCCTGTTGTTGGAGTCCAGTGCCCAGAGGGCTGGACTTCCCTGTCCCTCTCGTGAACCAGTCCACTGATCGAGCACTCCTGTGGCCTTCCCGCAGGACTTGGGCGGCCGTGCTCCAGTTCAGGCAGCTCAGTGCCCAGGAGGCCTTCTGCTGGGCACAGCAGAGCAGCTCTGTCATCCTGGGGTTGGTGACCTGGGTGTGCCACCTGCCCACTTTGTGCCTGCTTTGCCCTCCTGTTAAGTGAGGACATGTAGGCACCAGTGGGGCGGGCTCCCATCCTGGGGGAGGGCCGCCCGGCTGAGGATCCTGAGACCTTCCTCAGGAGGAGGTCCAGAGGAAGGGGCCTGGCCATGATCCCTGACTTTGAGGCATAGTCATTGAGTCCATAGTCAACCCAGGTGTGTCACTTCCCTGCTCTGTTCTTTGTTGTTTTCTGATTTTTATAAATGCTTATTTTAACTTGAATTTGAAATTGATCCCTGTTCAGTTCTATGGATAATTTCTAGCCTTCTTTTTTCTGGGGGTTGTTGTTAGAGATCAGGAGAGGGTGCAGAATTTATCCAGCTGCTGTTAAACCGAGTTCAGCTGTATTTTTCACTAAGTTACTTTGTTGTCACCAAGCTCCTGTGGGGCTGCAGTGGATCAGTATTCTTTACAGAATCCCACTAAAAAGGCACAGGTTAGTTGGTTAAAACAACGCACTCATTGTTTATAAAAATACTTGCCATGCGTGTTTCCTAAAACCTCCCCTGGCTTAACCACAAACCTGAATTTATAACAGAGACCTGTCTGGATCCTGAAAGGGGGTTAATATATTCCCCACACAGTTGCCACCACTGTCTTTCCTGTCTTCACATCCAGGACCAGTGGAAAAATTGGGAGTCCAGGAGAGATCATCTTTTTTTTTTTTTTTTTTTTGATTAGTTTATTTTTTAATTGAAGGATAATTGCTTTACAGAATTCTGTTCTTTTCTGTCAAACCTCAACATGAATCAGCCATAGGTAGCCATATATCACCTCCCTTTTTAACTTCCCTCACATCTCCCTCCCTATCCCACCACTCTAGGTTGTTACAAGATCATCTCTAAGTGAAGATCTAGGAGTGCTTTATGTAAACCACAGTGAGCGAATTACACTCAAACAGCGTGTAAACACTTCAGTGTGTAGCCCCCAGTCTGTGTGTTACCGAGAAATATGAGCCAGACACATGGTGTTCGCATGGATGTATTGCATACCTTTTCTGTGTTTCACTTGTTGTCATGGGTTCCAGTATCATCACTACAAATGATCTTGTCTGGTGGCACAAGCTATGTCCTTTTCACCTTCAAACAGAAAGGACTGGATGGATTTGCTGAGAGGTTTCTTACTCTAGCTGTGGTGCTTCTGAGCAGCATCTGGCAATGAGCACAGTCCTTGCATTGGGGCAGTTCATGCCATGCAGGGTTCACGGTGCTGGCGTCACTCTGCTGTCCTGCCTGGTGGGGCCATCTGGTCACTGGATTCCAGGGAGGGTGGAGCCCAGCTGCAGGGTGGCTCCCGTCCAGGGTCTCTGCACTCAGTCACGTGCTCTTGCTGCCCTATGATCCCGCTTCTCTTGAGAAAGACAGTCCTTTAAGATGGCATTAAGCTAGAACAAGTTTTTTTTTTTTTTTTTGTACTTGGTGGATAGCATAGCTAATAGATTTTCAAATAAGTTTCTGGTTATAATGTAAATCCTGTGAGATTGCTTTTTTGACACAGTCTATTGTTAGCCAATTTTACACTTACCTCTCTTACTCAGCTGCCAGCTTTATGGGAAGAGGTACGAGATGACAAGAGCACCATCAAATGTGAAACTTCGACGCCCACCTCGCCACGGTCCCTTTGGCTGGACCGGCTGCACATGGGGGCGCTGCACACAGCCAGCCAGGAGGACATCACGGACGCCCACAAATAAGGGGCCTGCACGCCTCGTCATCAGTTTCAGGAGCCCTGAGCCTCTTTTCTTGGAAGAGTTGCAAGAATGATTGTAAAGGAATCCCACTGGTTTGGGGTGCCTGTGTTTAGTGGTGAACTTCAGGTGCTGGGGGAGAAGAGCTCAGTGACCTCAGTGATTTTAGAAAACCTCCTCTCTTTGGATTGACTCCTGTGGGAGCTTTGTTCCTGCTCTTGCTAGCGGTCTGCCTGGCCCAGGGAGAGTTCCTGACGGTGACGGCCCCATGCCTCTCAGGTTCACTCTTAAGGGTCCCTCCCTTTTCCTCAGGAGTCTCCTCTCAGGAGATTCTGTCCCCTCCTATGACTTACACTGTCCTCATTCAGACCGCCACCTGCTGAGGTCCCATCCTGAGCCAGGCAGCACTTGATGGATGGCACATGTGGTCACCTGACCAGCAGCCCTGCACAGTGACGGTCGCTCTCCTGCCATGGCTGGGGGCAGTCACCCTGCTGGAGGCAGGGGGAACTGCCCAGAGCCTGGGAGCTCGCCTTCTCCTGTAGCATCGTCACCTGCTGAGCAGAGACCCTGATGGAGGGTCGGAGTGCTCTCTGCACCAGCTGCCCTGGAGTCAAGCCCTCCTCGGGGAAGAGCTCGAGGCAGAGAATCTCAGCTTCCTGGGGTGGTTGTCTGTGGCCTGGAGCCTGCATTGCTCATGAGGAGTGTGGTTGGTGAGGGAGACTCCACTGTCTGCTACGAGGTTGAGGCACAGGTGTTGCTAGGTGCCCGTTTCTATCAGTAGGTCTTGTGGAGGGTGTGTGTTTGCATAAGGGCGCTAGTTAAAGGTTGTTTTCTCTCCCTGAAGCTTGACAGGCTCTCAGAATGGCCCTGGGGGTAACCCCAGCAGCAGCACCAGCAGCCAGGACTCGCTGCACAAAGCCCGAAGAAGGGCATCAAGTCCTTCATGGGAACCGACAGAAGGTTCGATGAAGTAAGTTTTCAGCTTAATGATTTTTAAAGTTGCCTTAATGTAAATTATTTTATTACACTTGTATGAGCCATGTAGATGAAAGGTTGTTGTTGAATCACTCAAAGACACTGGGATTCTTGGCCCCCGGAGGAGAATAATTCAATCTGGGGCCAGAGACGAGGCTTGATCACTCAGAGCTTTTGTGTAATAAAGTTTTATTAAACTATAAAGGACATAGTGAAAGTTTCTGACATAGGCATCAGAAGGGGGCAGAAGAGTACCCCCCTGCTAGTCTTCAGCTGGATGTTATATAGTCACTAGCAGTCTGGTAATGAAAGAAAGGAATGTCTTAAAATTCGGAATGGTACCAGGCCCCTCACCCATAAGATGTATTTTGGGATAATCTTGGCACCAAATGGTTTATCCTGGGCCATAAAATTATTAACTTAAATCTTGAAGAAGGGCAGACCACCATACAAATAGTTTCATTTATATAGATTAGGGGAACAATATCTGAGTATAACATACTGGTTTGTCAAGTAGGTTCTGAGTCAAGAGGCGGAACCGACTTGAAGACAGTTTGGGGGTAAATGCATAGTACAGTAGCATAGCTTAAGACAAACATTCCCATAAGAAAAAGGCATTGGTTAACTTCAGGTGAAACCAGGTGTCATTATGGCAACACAACATTTTAAGAGAAACCTCCTTTTAAATTTGTATAGAGAAGAAAAAAAAAATCTATCCCTAGTTTGTTTCCTCCTGCCACTTAAGAGAGATAAAAATGTCTGACACTTGCAGGCTATTTCCTCCATTTGGAGACCCTGGCCTTCCTGCCTGTTACCCTCTCATAGTCAGGGTATCTCTTCTAAATGTGGAGATAAGTTTACTTTACAAGTTAATCTTTGCTCTTAAAATTTTATCAATAAATGAGTCATTAAAAAACTAGTGTCTTCACTAGTAAGATAGAGGGTGGGTTAGGTTTTTTTCTTTTTTTTTGCTATTTAAGTTTTATTCCCCCTCAAAAATATTTCATATTAAAACATTGGTTTCTGCTTAGGAATGGTGTCTGTGAGTTGTGCTTTGGGGAGCAACTGGATGGCCTTACCCTATTCTAGGGTCGTTTGGGGGACTGTTTCATAAGTGTATTGAAAACACACAAAACATTAATTTCCTCTGACACACAACCATGACTCATTTACTCCCACACTATAGTTCTTCTCTTCATTGGACCTTAAGGAGACTTGAGTTTGACAAGAAGAATCAGACACCTGAAGAAGCATCCATTGTCTCTGTCCCAGTGTGAGACAGAACTAGTTACAGTTTGAAAATGTTTCCATGGCAAATGACAATGTGTTGTATTATATAGCAACAGACAATTTCTCCAAGATGAGAAGCGAAACCTGCTAACTGTCAGGAAGAACGTCCACCCGGGTAGCGAGGGTGGTCCAGTTAGGGTCCAGTCAGGGTTCCAGTACGTGTGTTACCCCACCCTGTGCCACGTTCCTTTGTTCCCAGTTTGGGCATATCAGTCACACAGTCATCACAAATGGGGTCAAATACACGTGGACAAAAGTGCAGTAGCAAACTCAGCCATTTTAAAGGGCTGATGGCTTTTTGTCCTTTGTTTTAAATTCTGTCTTGTTTTCTGTCCTGTAATTTCTAAGCATGATGATAAAAGCTGTAGGAGGGCACCTTGTTGGAGGAAAAAATTCAGACCAACGGATGTCCGTGGCTTAGCTGCTGCGTGTGCAGAGATTCTGCCCGCAAACTTCCAGGTCCTGTCCTCTCTGCCTTCACCCTCAATGCAGCCAAAGAAGATGCAACTGGATGGTAGTTGACAGGTTGGGCAGCGTGTGCAGCCCTGGGCTAGAATGGTGATGAGCTGGAATGGCCTGCTTCCCAGGTTACAGGGCTCTTTAGTCCCATTGCATGCCCAAAGGTCAGTGTTCTACAGTGAATCCTAACATCTGTTTATAAACGTTTAACAGTCATGGTTGTTGTTGTTGTTGTTTTAAAGTTCTTATCTGGTTGAATATTAGCATATTCTTCCAACTAATAAAACTGAGACTCGTGTGTGTTCTCAGAGCATTGGATTGACACCCATGCTTGTAGAGATTTGTGTGTGGCCAGCAGTGCTCAAGAGCTCTTTCATAAACAGTAGGGTCGCTCTCAGGCCACACAGTTGCCTCTCAACGACTCTCCACACTGGGAAGATGGCCAAGTCCATATTCAGTGACAGCAGCATCCACCTTCCTGTCCTCCCTCCATCCCCACCATCATCGGTCCCTTGCACACTGTCAGTCGATGGGGCAAAGGAAGATGCTGAGGCTAGAAGAGATCCTCCCCAGAGTTCGGCTGGACTGTATACACTGGCCTGGCAGTTGTCCTTCAAACACAGCTCTGGTTTTCCCTCTGACAGCCTCTCTACCAGAGAACGCTGTTAGTTCAGGCTGGGTGCTCAGGGCCACTGTGTCCCCACTTAATGGCAAGATAGACAGCCAGACAGCCTGGGTTGTGGTCAGGCTCTGTGTCTCAGGAGATGCCTTGTGCACAACCCCCCCCCCCCCCGCCCAGTGTCTCGTCCATGACAGGGGTGTCTCAGTGGCTCCTTTCTCCCTGGTTGGCTGTGCTGGCCACACTGGGGGTTCCCAGAGGGAGTGTGTGCTTACCCCATGGGAGAGGGGCCTGGAGGGTCTCTTTGGTGCCAGTTTTTTCCTGTTATTAGCCCTTCCCATGAGTAGACTTATAAGCTTTGCTCTCACTTGCTCTCACAGAGCAAAGTACATTTAGGTAAAGCCTGTGCTATGCTGGGCACTTTCAGTGAGGGGGCTTATGGGGAAGCTGCATTGTCTCTTCACCAGAACTCAATAATATGCTTAACCAGTGGTGGAGGGGAACCAGTGACTCTCTCCTTTTTTAAACAACATTTTTCTTCCAAGGAGCATGCAGCTCATTTTTACAAATCTTAACTGTAGCTTAGCTTTCAGTCAATTGAAGAGTCTAACTGCTTGCTTTTTTATTTTCCATTCTCCTCATTATAAATCCAACATTTACCTGTAAGATGCACATAGTGACATAGACATTAGAGTTTAGATAAATTAGAAATAATCCTAGAAAGAGATATTGGGAATATAATATACGGGATCTGACCTTTTACAAACCACCTGAGATAGGCAGGGCATAAACAGTATAACTGGGTTGTTTTCATGGCTTTTGTAGTCGCAGTGCAGCAGGTGTCTGGGGCTTCTAGAATCATAAGGGCTTGGACAGGTGGCCTGCTCCATCAGCAGCACCTGCTATCTCCATCCCTCTATGAAACCCTGGCCAGAGACTTATCAGATGTGTTCCTGATGGCCCCAGGGGAAGACAGAAAAGGTTGAAATGGGAGCAGTGGGCTTCTGCTAGGGGGTTATGGAGATTTCTTAGTCAACTTGGAACGAGGGTCCAGGCTGACCCATTGGGCCCTACAGCCCGTGTTGTGATGAGAAAACAACGTCAGTGATGACATTTCTGAGGGAGGCTGAGACTGAGTTTCCGGTTTCTTAGATCAGCCTGGTGCTCTGCCCTCCCTGAAGCAGCCTGGGGAACAACTGGAGAGGCAAGCGGATTTCCATTCCTCAACACAAGACTAGGCCTGACACTCCTGCCCCAACTCTGCAGGGACATTTGGGTTGAAGTCAGAAGTGGAGAGGGACCCTGAGGTTCCCGCCTCAACTCAAGATGAGGTCCTCTTCCATTGCACCAAACCCAGTGGACTCCTAAGAAACCCCTCAAAACGGCACAGTATTCCTGAATTGCCATAAGCATCCTGAGAAGCTCCCTGAGGTCACCGGCACAAGTCAAGGGAATCCAGGGGTTCCTGTCGCAATTCGAGAAAGAACTTGAGATTCTCCCTTCAACTCGTGTTGACGCCCAATTCCATGCCATGACTCAAGAGCAATGCCACGCTCCCGCTCGCAAATCGAAGGGAGATTTGACTGCCATGGGACCACACGAAAGGCTCCCTGAGTTCCCCATCGTAACTCGAGAGAATCCTCACACGTCTCACCACAGCTCGAAAAAAACCACGAGATTCCCCCATTATCACGAAATGAGGCCCTTTCCCGCTGCAGCATGTCATGAGAAATCCTACGTTCCCTCTTGAAATTCGAAAAGGTACTTGACACCTTTGATGCAACTCAAAAAGTTTCCCGACATACTGGTCTCAGGAACACCGAGTTTTCCAGCACAACTTAATCTGAGCCCCTTCTCCGCTCCTGATATCGACATTAGGGTGGATTACCCTGCTTTCTTGAAAGGTATCCCGACCTTACTGTCCACCCTCAGGAGGAGGCCGGTCTCACATTGAAACTCGAGATGAAGCCTCATGGGTCATGCCACATTCCACAAGAAACCGATTTCCCCTTCCACTCAAGAAAAGACCTGATTCTTGGGCACCTCTTCGAATGTAACTGAGGATGAAGTCACAACACGAATGGGCACTGACACCCAAGTTGCATCGTCCGGAATCATCCCCAGGTTCCAAATACAACTCGACAAGTGGCCTAGCAACCGGTGAACAACTGGACAGGCAAGTAGAGTTCCATTCTTCAACACAAAACGAGGCCTGACTCTCCTGTTCCAACTCTGCAGAGATCCTGAGATCGAAGTCAGAAATGGAGAGGAACCCTGAGGTTCCCGCCTTAACTAGAGTTGAGGCCCTATTCACCCCTGCAGCAATGCACGAGGAATCCCGAGGTGCCCCTCGAAACACCAAAGGAGATCTGTCTTCCCTGAGGAGACACGAGCGGTCCCCCAGGTCGACACGCAACTTGAGAGGAACCCTAAGCTTCCTGCCACAACTCCACACAAACTGCAAAATTCTCTCCAGCACTATTGAGGAGGCCCTTTTACGCTGCAGCATTTCTAAAGAAAGCCCAAGTTTCCTTTGGAACTTGAAAGGGTCCTCAACACGCTTTATGAAACTACAGAAGATTCCCGAGATAACTGTCCCACTCGAGAGGAACGCTGAGTTTCCCACCACAAATCAAGAGGAGCCCTGTTTTCACCACCTCAAGTCGAGAAGAGGGTGGATTGCCCTGCTTGACCTAGAAAGGAATGCCAATGTCCCCATTGCACCTTGAGAGGAGGCTGGTATCTACTTGACACTGGAGGGGAATCTGGGGGCCTTGTCACAATTTGAAAGTTATGTATTTCCCCATCCACTCGAGATCAGGCCTGATTTCCTTGCACCGATTCGAATGTCAGCCGAGAATCAACTCAACATGAAGGGAGTTCTGATGCCCCAGTTGCTAATCCGTAAAGAGCCCCAGGTCCCAAATTTAAGTCTGCTGGAGGCCTGAAACCCCTTTGACAACTTGAGAGGAAAGCAGAGTTCCTTTCCTCAACACATGTCCAGACCTGATTCCCTGTTTGAAATGGCATACACAGCCCGAGACACACGTAAGAACAGGAGAGGAAACCTGAGATTCCTGCCTGAACTCGAGATGAGGTGCTCTTCCATTGTACCAAACCCAGTGGAGTCCCGAGAGGCCCCTCCCAACTCCACAGTATTCCTGACTTCCCATAGGTACCCTGAGAAGCTCCCTAGGTCACCCTCACAAGTTGAGGGAACCCAGAGTTTCTTGCCACAACTCGAGAAAGACCTCGAGATTCCCCCTTCAATGTGTCTTGAGGCCCGATTCCACTGTCGTAACTCGAGAAAAATGCTGTGCTCTGCGTCTCAACTCAAATGGAGACTGGACATCCCTGGTGCCACACGAGAGGCTCCCTGAGTTCCCCATCGTAACTCGAGAGAAACACCACAAGTTGTGCCACAGCTCGAGAAAAACAATCTTCCCTCATCATCGTGAGATGAGGCCCTTCTTTTCCTGCAGTGTCTAGACAGCAAACCCAAGTCCTCTCTCAAAACTCCACAGGAGGCTTGACTCCCTTTAGGCCATTCAGTGGGCTCCAAGAGATACCCGTCGCAACTCGAAAGGAGTGCGCAGTTCTTTATTCCACCCGAGACGAGGCCTGACTCACCTGGTGAATCTTGACTGCAACCCGAGATCCCTGTCGCCACTGGAGAGGAACACGGACTTACTGGACAGACGCCTAGATGAGGTCTATTTGCCCTGCAGTGAATCGAGAGCAATCCCCAGCTCCCCATCACAACTCGAATGGAGACTAGACATCCCTGGGGCCACACTTGAGGCTCCGGGAGTTCCCTGTTGTAACTCGAGAATCCCGCTGAAACTCGAGAAAAACCACGAGGATCCCCAGTCATCGCGAGATGAGGCCCTTTCCCACTGCAGCATCTGAAGAGAAATCCCACGTTCCCTCTTGAAATTCGAAATGGTACTTGACACCCTTGATGCAACCCCAAAAGTTCCCCGACATACCGGTCTCACTCAAGAGGAACACCGAGTTTCCCGGCACCAATTAATCTGAGCCCCTTCTCCCCTCCTAATCTCGACATGAGGATTGATTCCCCTGCTTTGTCTGGAAAGGGATCCCGACCTTCCTGTCACACTTCAGGAGGAGGCCGGTCTCACAAAGAAATTCGAGACGTACCATCGTGGGTCATGCCACATTCCAAAAGACACCGATTTCCCTGTCCACTCTTGATAAGAAACCGATACTCGGACACCTCTTCGAATGTAACCCTGAGGATGAAGTCACAATACGAAGGGCCATTGACACCCCAGTTGCATCATCCAGAAACAGCTGCACGTTCCAAATACAACTCGACAAGTGGCCTGTCACCCGGTGAACAGCTAGAGAGGCCAGCGGAGTTCGAAACTCATCACAAGACGAGGCCTGATGCTCTTGTTGCAACTCTGCAGAGACACTGCGATCGAAGTGTAAATGAAGAGGAAACCTGAGTTCCCGCCCCAATTCGAAATGAGACCCTCTTCCATTGCACCAAACCCAGTGGAGTCCCGAGAGGCCCCTCCCAACTCCACAGTATCCCTGACTTCTCATAGGCACCCTGAGAAGCTCCTTGAGGTCACCGGCACAAGTCGAGAGAACCCAGGGTTTCCTGCCGAAACTTGAGAAACACCGCGATATTCCTTCTTGAATGCATCTTGAGGACCGATTCCCCTTCCGAGACTCGACAGCAAAGCCGCGCTACCCCTCGTAATTCAAATGGAAACTGAACTTCCCTGGGGCCACACGAGAAGCTCTCTGAGTTCCCTGTCGTAACTCGTGTGAAATCCCACACTCGCGCCGCAGCTTGAAAAAACCATGAGATTCGCCATCATCGCTAGATGAGGCCCTTCTTTTCCTGAAGGGCCTAGAGAGCAATCCCGAGTCCTCTCTTAAAACTCCACAGGAGGCTTGACTCCTTTTAGGCCACTCAATGGGTTCCAAGAGATACCCGTCGCAGCTCGAGAGGAGAGTGGAGTTCTTTGCTTCCACTCGAGACGAGGCCTGACTTCCCGGGTGAATCTCGAATGCAACCCCGAGATACCTGTCCCTACTGGACAGGAACACGTAGTATCAGGATGCAAGCCTAGATGAGATCTATTTGCCCTGCAGTGACTCGAGAGCAATCCCCAGCTCTCCCTTGCAACTCGAATGAAGATTGGACTTCCCTGGGCCACACGAGAGGCTCCCTGAGTTCCCTGTCATAACTCAAGAAACCCGCCGCAACTGGAGAAAAACCACGAGGTTCTCCCGTCATCGCGAGATTAAGCCCTTTCCCACTGCAGCATCTCAAGAGAAATCCCACCTTCTCTCTTGAAATTCGAAACTGTACTTGACACCCTTGATGCAACCCCAAAAGTTCCCCAACATACCAGTCTCACTCAAGAGGAACACCGAGTTTCCCGGCACCATTTCATCTGAGCCCCTTCTCCTCTCCTGATCTCGACATGATGGTCAACTTCCCTGCTTTGTCTGAAAGGGAACCCTACCTTCCCGTCGCACCTCAGAAGGAGGCTGGTCTCACAAAGAAATTGGAGAGGTAGCCTCATGGGTCGGGCCACATTCCAAAAGACACTGATTTCCCCATACACTCTTGATAAGAACCCGATGCCTGGACATCTCTTCAAATGTAACCCTGTGGACGAAGTCACAGCACGAAGGTGCACTGACACCACAGTTGCACCATCCGGAAAAACCCACAGGTTCCAAATAGAACTCAACAAGTGCCCTGTAACCCCGTAAACAACTCGAGAGGCAAGCGGAGTTCCATTCCTCAACACAAGACGACGCCTGACTCTCCTGTTCCAACTCTGCAGAGACCCTGTGATCGATGTCAGAAATGGAGAGGAACACTGAGGTCCCTGCCTCAACTCAAGACAAGGCCCTCTTCCATTGCACCAAACCCAGGGGAGTCCTGAGAGGCCCCTCCCAACTCCACAGTATCCCTGACTTCTCATAGGCACCCTGAAATGCTCCCTGAGGTCACCGGCACAAGTTGAGGGAACCCAGGGTTTCCTGCCACAACTCGAGAAAGACCTCGAGATTCCTTCTTCAATGCGTCTTGAGGCCCGATTCCCCTACCGTGACTCAAGAGCAATGCCGTGCTCCCCCTCGCAACTCGAATGGAGAGTGGACTTTCCTGTCACCTCACGAGAGGCTCCCTGAGTTCCCCGTTGTAACTCGAGAATCCCGCCACAACTCGAGAAAAACCATCAGGTTAGCCCGTCATCGCGAGATGAAGCCCTTTCCCGCTGAGCGTCTAAAGAGAAATCCCATGTTCCATCTTGAAATTCGAAACGGTACTTGACACCCTTGATGCAACTCAAAAAGTTCCTCGACATACGGGTCTCACTTGAAAGGATCACCAAGTTTCCTGGCACCACTTAATCTGAGCCCCTTCTCCCCTCCTGATCTCAATCTGAGGGTCAATTCCCCTGCTTTGTCTCGAGGGGATCCCAATCTTCACATGCCACCTCATGAGGAGGCCAGTCTCACACGGAAACTTGAAAGGAGGCCTCATGTGTCGTGCCACATTCTGAAAGACACCGATTTCCAAGAAAGGTCCCGATGCCCAGGCACCTCTTCGAATGTAACCCTGAAGATGAAGTTACAAAACGAATGGGCACTGACACCCCAGTTGCATCATCTGGAAACAGCTGCAGGATCCAAATACAACTCGACAAGTGGCCTGTCACCCCCTGAACAACTCGAGAGGCCAGCGGAGTTCCAACCTCATCTCAAGACGAGGCCTGACTCTCCTGTTCCAACTCTGCAGAGACCCTGCAATCGAAGTCAGAAATGCAGAGAAACACTGAGGTTCCCCCCTCACTTCGAGATGAGGCCCTATTCATCCCTCCAGTGATGCACGAGGAATCCCGAGGTGGCCCTCACAATGCCAAAGGAGATCTGACTTCCCTGAGGAAACACGAGTGGTCCCTCAGGTCGAAAGAAAACTGGTGAGGAACCTTAAGCTTCCAGCCACAACTCCACCCAAATGACGAAATTCTTGCCTGCAAGCTTGATGAGGCCCTTTTTTACTGCAGTCTTTCCAAAGAAATCCCACGTTTCCATTGGAAGTCCTCGACACACTTTACGAAACTCAAGAAGTTTTCCAGATACACGTCCCCACTCGAGAGGAACGCTGAAATTCCCTCCACAAGTCAAGAAGAGCCCCGTTATCCCCACCTCAAGTCGAGATGAGGATCCATTTCCCTGCTTCCCCTGGAAAGGAATGCCAACATCCCCGTCACTCCTGGAGAGGAGACTGGTGTCTACTTGACACTGGAGGGGAATCCGGGGGCCTTGTCACAATTCGAAAGTCACTGATTTCCCCATCCACTCAAGATCAGGCCTGATTTCCTTGCACCGATTCCAATGTCAGCCGAGAATCAACTCACAACACAAAGGAGTTCTGATGCCATGGTTTTTAATCCGAAAAGAGCCCCAGGTCCCAAATTCTATTCGGCTGGACGCCTGAAACCCCTATGACAACTTGAGAGGAAAGCAGAGATACATGCCGTCAAACACGTCAACACCTACCTTCTTGTTTGAAACCTCATACACAGCCTGAGACCCAAGGCAAACAGGAGAGAAAACCTGAGGTTCCCACCTCAACTCGAGATGCGGCCCTCTTCCATTGCACCAAACCCAGTGGAGTTCCAGAGGTCATGCCCAAGTCCACTGGATTCCTGACTTCCAATAGGCACAATGAGAAGCTCCCTGAGGTCACCATCACAAGTGGAGGAAACCCAGGGTTTCCTTCCACAACTTGAGAAAGAACTCAAAAATGCCCCTTCTGCGCGTCTTGAGGCCGGATTCCCCTGCAGTGAATTGAGAGCAATGCCACGCTCCCCCTCGCAAGTCGAATGGAGACTGGACTTCCCTGGCACCACACTAGAGGCTCCCTGAGTTCCCCATTGTACCTCATGAGAAACCCCACACTGGGGCTGCAGCTCGAGAAAAACCACGAGATTCCCCCCTCATCGCAAGATGAGGTCCTTCTTTCCCCGCAGGGCCTAAAGAGCAATCTCGAGTCCTCTCTCCAAACTCCACAGGAGGCTTGACGCCCTTTAGGCCACTCATTGGGCTCCAAGAGATACCCGTTCCGACTCGAGAGGAGAGCGGAGTTCTTTGCTTCCCGTCGAGATGAGGCCTGACTCCCTGGGTGAGTCTGGAATGTAACCCCGAGATCCCTTTCGCCCCTGGAGAGGAACATTAGTTTCTGGACACAAGACTATATGAGGTATAATTGCCTGCAGTGACTCGAGAGCAATTCCCAGCTCTCCCTCGACACTCGAATGGAAGACTGCACTTCCCTGGACCAACACAAAATGCATCCTGAGTTCCCCGTCGTAACTCGAGAATCACGCCACAACTCGAGAAAAACCACGAAGTTCCCCCGTCATCCCAAGATGAAACCCTTTCCCACTACAGAGTCTAAAGAGAAGTCCCACGTTCCGACTTGAAGTTCAAACAGTACTTGACATCCTTGATGCAACCCAAAAAGTTCCCCGACATACCGGGCTGACTCGAGAGGAACACCGGGGTTCCTGACAAAACTTGCTCTGAGCCCCTTCTCCCCTCCTGACCTCGACAGGAGGGTCGATTCCCCTGCTTTGTCTGGAAGGGGTTCCCGACCTTCCCATTGCACCTCAGGATGAGGCCGGTCTCACGAAGTACTTCGAGACATAGCCTCATGAGGGGTGCCACATTCCAAAGAACCCGATGCCCGGACACCTCTTCGAATGCACCGCTATGGATGAAGTCACAACCCGAAAGGGCACTGACACCCCAGTGCATCGTTCGGAAAAACCCACACGTTCCAAATACAGCTCGACAAGTGGCCTGTCACCCCGTGAACAACTCAAGAGGCAAGCGGAGTTCCATGCCTCCATACAAGACAAGGCCTGACTCTCCTGCCCCAACTCTGCAGGGACCCTGCAGTTGAAGACATAAGTGGAGAGGAACTCTGAGGTTTCAACCTCAACTCATGATGAGGCCCTCTTCTATTGCACCAAACCCAGTGGCGTCCTGAGAGGGACCTCCCAACACCATAATATCCCTGACTTCTCAAAGGCCCCTGAGAAGCTCCCTGAGATCACAGGCACAAGTCACGGGAAACCAGGGTTTCCTGCCACAATCCGAGATAGACCTCGAGAATCCTTCTTCAACACGTCGTGAGGCCCGATTCCCCTACCATAACTCGAGAGAATTCCCCCGCACCCTCACCACTCAAAAGGAATGCAGACATGACTTCCCTGGCGCCACACGAGAGGCTCCCTGAGTTCCACATCGAACCTCGTGAAAAACCCCACAATTAGGCAATAATCACACAGCTTAGCAGGCAAGAAAAACGCAGCTCAGCAGGCTATATTAAAGGAGCTGAGCAGGCACGAATCACGCAGCTCAGCAGGCAATAGTCATGGAGCTGAGCAGGCACATATCACGCAGCTCAGCAGGCAAAAATCAAGGAGCTGAGCAGGCACGAATCACGCAGCTCAGCTGGCAATAATCAAGGAGCTGAGCAGGCACGAATCACGGAACTCAGGAGGCAAAAATCATGGAGATGAGCAGGCACAAATCACGCAGCTCAGCAGGCAATAATCATGGAGCTGAGCAGGCACGAATCACGGAGCTCAGCAGGCAATAATCATGGAGCTGAGCAGGCACGAATCACGCAGCTCAGCAGGCATGAATCACGCAGCTGAACAGGGACTAATCACACAGCTGAGCAGGCACTAATCATGCAGCACCGCAGGCAATAATCAAAGAGCTAAGCAGTCACATATCACTTGGCTAAGCAGGCACTAATCACGGAGATGAGCAGGCAATAAACACGCAGCTGAGTAGTGACTAATCAAGCAGCTGAGCAGCCGCTAATCCCGTGACTGAGCAGGCTCTAATCACGTGGCTGAGCAGGCCCTGATAACCTGAGTGAGCAGGAATTGATGACGTGGCTATCATGCACTGATCACTTGACTGAGAGGCGCTGATCACCTGACTGAGCAGGCATTGATCAGGTGGCTGATCATGCACTGATCACCTGACTGAGAATGCACTGATCACGTGGCTATCATGCACTGATCACGTGACTGAGAGGCGCTGATCACGTGATGACAGGCGGTGATCACGTGGCTATCATGCACTGATCTCGTGCCTCAGCAGTCAATAATCAAGGAGCTGAGAAGGCAGTAATCACTTGGCTAAGCAGGCACTAATCACGGAGCTGAGCAGGCAATAATCAAGGAGCTGATCAGGCACGAATCACGCAGCTCTGAAGGCAATAATCAAGGAGGTGAACAGGCAGGAATCACGCAGGTTAGCAGGCAATAATCAAGGAGCTGAGCAGGCACTAATCATGCAGCTCAGCAGGCATTAATCCAGGAGTTGAGAAGGCGCTAATCATGAAGCTCAGCAGGCCATAATCAAGGAGCTGAGCTGGCATGAATCACGCAGCTCAGCAGGCAATAATCAAGGAGCTGAGAAGGCACGAATCCCGCAGCTGAGCAGGGACTAATCACACAGCTGAGCAGGCATTAATCACGGAGATGAGCAGGCAATAATAACTCAGCTGAGCAGGCGCTAATCCGGTGACTCAGCAGGCTCTAATCACATGGCTGAGCAGGCCCTGATCCTGTGACTGAGCAGGCACTGATGACGTGGCTGCTCATGCACTGATCACGTGACTGAGTATGCATTGATCACGTGGATATCATGTACTGATCATGTGACTGAGAGGCGCTGAGCACGTGACTGAGCAGGCACTGATCACGTGGCTATCATGCATTGATCACGTGCCTCAGTAGTCAATAATCAAGGAGCTGAGCAGGCACTAATCACTTGGCTAAGCAGGCACTAAACACGGAGCTGAGCAGGCAATAATCAAGGAGCTGAGCAGGCACCAATTACTCAGCTCATCAGGCAATAATAAAGGAGCTGAGCAGGCACGAATCATGCAGCTCAGCAGGCAATAATCAAAGAGCTGAGCAGGCACTAATCACACAGCACCGCAGGCAATAATCAAAGAGCTAAGCAGTCACATATCATTTGGCTAAGCAGGCACTAATCACGGAGATGAGCAGGCAGTAAACACGCAGCTGAGCAGGCACTAATCAAGCAGCTCAGCAGGCAATAATCAAGGAGCTGAGCAGGCACGAATCACGCAGCTCAGCAGGCAATAATCAAGGAGCTGAGCAGGCACGAATCACGCAGCTCAGCTGGCAATAATCAAGGAATTGAGCAGGCATGAATCACGCAGCTCAGCAGGCAATAATCACTGAGCTGTGCAGGCACGAATCACGCAGCACAGCAGGTAATAATCAGGGAGCTGAGCAGGCTGTAATGACATGGCTAAGCACACTCTAATCACGTGACTCAGCAGGCTCTAAACCGGTGACTCACCACACACTAATCACACAGCTCAGCATGCACGAATCATGCAGTTGAGCAGGGACTAATCACACAGTTGGGCAGGCACTAATCACAGAGCACCGCAGGCAATAATCAAAGAGCTAAGCAGTCACATATCACTTGGCTAAGCAGGCACTAATCACGGAGATGAGCAGGCAATAAACACGCAGCTGAGCAGGGACTAATCAAGCAGCTGAGCAGCCGCTAATCCCGTAACTCAGCAGGCTCTAATCACGTGGCTGAGCAGGCCCTGATCACTTGGCTGAGCAGGCACTGATCACGTGGCTCTCATGCACTGATCACGTGACTGAGAGGCGCTGATCAGGTGACTGACAGGCGCTGATCACGTGGCTATCATGCACTGAATTTGTGCCTCAGCAGTCAATAATCAAGGAGCTGAGAAGGCACTAATCACTTGGCTAAGCATGCACTAATCACGGAGCTAAGAAGGCAATAATCACGGAGCTGAGCAGGCACAAATCACGCAGCTCAGCAGGCAATAATCAAGGAACTGAGCAGGCAGGATTCCCAAAGCTCAGCAGGCAATAATCAAGGAGCTGAGCAGGCACTAAACATGTGACTGAGCAGGCAATGAACACGTGGTTGATCATGCACTGATCGCCTGACTGAGTAGGCACTGATCACGTGACTGATCAGGCACTGATCACATGACTGAACAGGTACTGGTCACATGACTGAACAGGTACTGATCACCTGGCTGATAAGGAACTGATCACGTGACTGATCAGGCACTGATCACATGACTGAACAGGTACTGGTTAGGTGACTGAGCAGGAACTGATCACCTGGCTGATAAGGCACTGATCACGTGACTGATCCTGCGCTGATTACTTGACTGAGCATGCAATGAAGACGTGGCTGAGCATGCACTGATTACGAGACCGAACAGGTAGTGATCACGTGGCTGAGACTGCAGTGATTATGTGACTGAACATGTACTGATAAGGTGACTGAGCAGGCAATAACCACGTGGCTGATCATGCACTAATAATGTGACTGAGCAGGCACTGATCACATGACTGATCATGCACTGATCACTTGACTGCGCATGCACTGATCACGTGGCTATCATGCACTGATCATGTGGCTGAATATACACAGATCACGTAACTGATCATGCACTGATCACGTGGCTATCATGCACTGATCAAGTGGCTGATAATGCAGTGATCACGTGGATGATCATACCATGATCACCTGAGTGATCATGCACTTATCACCTGTCTATCCTGCACTGATCACGTGGCTGATCATGGAATGATCACGTGAATGATCACATGACTGATCATGCACTGATCACGTCGCTATCATGCACAGATCACGTGACTGCCCATGTACTGATCACGTGAATGATCATACACTGATCAGGTGACAGATCATGCACTGATGATGTGACTGATCATGCACTGAGCAGGTGACTATCATGCACTGATCACCTGGCTATCATGCACTGATCACGTGGCTGATCATACACTGATCACGTGGCTGATCATGCAATAATCACCTTGCCGAACATGGACTGATCACATGACTGAGCATGCAGTGATCACATGTCTGAATGGCGCTGATCATGTCACTGATCTTGTGCTGATCATGTGGCTATCATGCACTGATGATGTGCCTCAGGAAGCAATAATCAAAGAGCTGAGCAGGCACGAATCATGCAATCAGTAGGCAATAATCATGGACCTCAGCTGTGACGAATCATGCTGCTCAGCTAGCAATAATCAAGCAGCTGAGCAGGCAGGAATCACATGGCTCAGCTGGCAATTGTCAAGCAGATGAGCAGGCAGGAATCATGCAGCTCAGCTGGAAATTGTCAAGCAGCTGAGCAGACAGGAATCACGCAGGTCACCAGGCCCTAATCACGTGACTTAGCACACACTGTTCACGTGTCTGATCATACACTGATCACGTGGCTATCATGCACTGATCACATGGCTATCATTCACTGATCACTTCACTGTGCATGCACTGACCATGAGGATGATCATACACTGATCACGTGACTGATCATGCACTGATTACGTGGCTATTATGCACTGATCACGTGGCTATCATTCACTGATCACTTGATTGTGCATGCACTGAACACGTGGCTGATCATGCACTGATCACGTGACTGTTCATGCACTGATCACGTGGCTATCATGCACTGATCACGTGGCTATCATGCACTGATCACGTGGCTGATCATACACTGATCACGTGACTGATCGTGCACTGATCACGTGGATATCATGCACTGATCATGTGGCTATCATGCACGGATCACATGACTGATCATGCCCTGATCATGTAACTGTAGGCACTGATCACGTGGCTGATCATGCACTGATCATGTGAATGATCATGCACTGATCACGTAGCTATCATGCACAGATAATGAGACTGCGCATGCACTGATCACGTGACTGATTATGCACTGATCACGTGGCCCTCATGCACTGATCACGAGCTTGTCAAGCTGTGATCACGAAGCAATAATGCTCTGATCTCGTGACTGCCCATGCACTGATCACGTGGATATTGTACACTGATCACTTGACAGAGCATGCACTGATCTCGTGATTGCGCATGCACTGATCACGTGGCTGATCATGCAGTGAAAACGTGGCTGATCATGCACTTATCACGTGGCTATCATACACTGATCACGTGACTGCCATGCACTGTTCATGTGGATGATCACACACTGATCATGTGAATGATCATGCACTCATCACGTGACTGATCACGCACTGATCACCTGGCTATCATGCACTGATCAGTTGACTGACCATGCACTGATCACGTGGATGATCATAAACTGATCACGTGACTGATCATGCACTGATCACGTGACTGATCATGAACTGATCACGTGCCTATCATGCACTGATCACATGACTGATCATGCACTGATCACCTGGCTATAATGCACTGATCATGTGACTGCACATGCACTGATCACGTGGCTGATCATTCACCAATTACGTGGCTGTTCATACACTGATCACGTGGCTGATGATGCACTAATCACGTTGCTGATCATGAACTGATTAAGTGGCTGAGCATGCAGTGATGACGTGTCTGAATCCCGCTCATCATGGGACTGATCATGCGATGATCACATGGCTACAATGCATTGATCACGTTGCGATCATTCACTGATCATGTGGCTATCATGCATTGATTCCGTGACTGCGTATGTACTGATCACATGGCTGACCCCGCACTGATCACGTGTTTATCATGCAGTGATCACCTGACTGAGAGGCGCTGATTACGTGAATGTGCAGGCACTGATCATGTGGCTGATCATGAACTGATACCGTGACTGAGCATGGACTGATCACATGACTATC
Organism: Bos mutus; assembly: GCF_027580195.1. Taxonomy (NCBI): domain Eukaryota; kingdom Metazoa; phylum Chordata; class Mammalia; order Artiodactyla; family Bovidae; genus Bos; species Bos mutus. Next base: position 44,832,137 of record NC_091644.1, read on the forward strand.
ATGTATTGATCAAGTGACTGAATGGTGCTGATCATGTGACTGATCATGTGCTGATCATGTTTGCTATCATACACTGTTCATGTGCCTCTGGAGGCAATAATCAAAAGCTGAGTAGGCACAAATCACACAATCAGCAGGCAATGGAGCTCAGCTGTGACGAATCATGCTGCTCAGCTGGCAATAATCAAGCAGCTGAGCAGGCAGGAATTACGCAGCACAGAATGGCAATTGTCAAGAAGATGACAGGCAGGAATCATGCAGTTCACATGGCAATTGTCAAGCAGATGAGCAGACAGGAATCACGCAGCTCAACAGGACCTGATCACGTGACTGTGCACGCACTGTTCACGTTGCTGATCATACACTGAACACGTGGCTCCCATTCACTGATCACGTGACTGCGCATGCACTGATCACGTGGATGATCATGCACTGATCACGTGGCTGATCATGCACTAATCACGTAACTGATCATGCACTGATCACGTGGCTATCGTGCAGTGACCACGTGGCTCATCATACTCTGATTACGTGACTAATCATACCCTGATCACGTAACTGATCATGCACTGATCACATGACTGAACATGCACTGATCACGTGGCTATCATTCACTGATCACGTGACTGCCCATGCACTGATCACTTGGATGATCATACACTGATCACATGAATGATCATGCACTGATCACGTGGCTATCATGCACTGATGACTTGGCTATCATGCACTGATCTCGTGGCTAATCATACTCTGATTACGTGACTGATCATGCACTGATCACCTGGCTATCATGCACTGATCAGGTGACTGTGCATGCACTGATCACGAGGTTGATCATGCACTGATCACCTGGCTGATCATGCACTAATCACCTGGCTGATCATGAACTGATCACTTGACTGAGCATGTAGTGATCACGTGTTTAAATGGCGCTGATCATGTGACTGATCATGCGCTGACAACGTGGCTATCATGCACTGATGATGTGCCTAAGGAGGCACTAATCAATGAGCTGAGCAGGCACGAATCACGAAATCAGCAGGCAATAATCATGGACCTCAGCTGTGACGAATCATGCTGCCCACCTGGCAATAATCAAGCAGCTGAGCAGGCAGGAACAAACGTCTCAGCTGGCAATTTTCAAGCAGATGAGCAGGCAGAAATCACGCAGCTCAGCTGGTAATAAACAGATGAACAGACAGTTACTATGCAGCTCAGCTGGCAATTATCAAGCAGATGAGCAGGCAGGAATCACGCAGCTCAGCTGGCAATAATCAAGCAGATGTGCAGGCAGGAATCACGCAGCTCAGCTGGCAATTATTAAGCAAATGAACAGGCAGGAATCGTGCAGCTCATCTGGCAATTGTCAAGCAGCTGAAAAGACAGGAATCACGCAGTTCAGCAGACCCAGATCACGTGACTGAACACACACTGTTCACGTGGCTGATCATACACTGATCACGTGACTGATCATGCACTGATCACATGGCTATCATTCACTGATCACGTGACTGTGCCTGCAATGATCACGTGGCTGATCAGGCACTGATAACGTGGCTGATCATGCACCTATCACGTGACTGATCATGCACTGATCACGGGGCTATCATGCACTGATCACGTGGGTGAACATACACTGATCACTTGACTGATCATGAACAGATCACATGGCTATGATGCAGTGATCACGGGCCTGATCATGCACTGATCACGTGATTGATCATGCACTTATCACGTGGCTATCATGCACTGGTCACTTGGCTAATCATGCACTGGTCACTTGGCTGATCATACACTGATTACGTGACTAATCATGCACCGATCACGTGGCTATCCTGAACTGATCAAGTGATTGCGCATGCACTGATCACGTGGCTGATTATGCACTGATCACGTGGCTGATCATGCAGTGACAACGTGGCTGATCATGCACTTATCACGTGGCTATCATGCCCTGATCACGTGACTGCCCATGCACTGATCATGTGGATGATAACACACTGATCATTTGACTGATCATGCACTGATCACGTGACTGATCATGCACTGATCACCTGGCTATCATGCACTGATCAGTTGACTGACTATGCACTGATCAGGTGGATGATCATACACTGATCACGTGATTGATCATGCACAGATCACGTGACTGATCATGCACTGATCACGTGACTGATCATGCACTGATCACGTGCCTATCATGCACTGAACACTTGGCTATCATGCACTGATCACATGACTGATCATGCACTGATCACCTGGCTATAATGCACTGATCATGTGACTGCACATGCACTGATCACGTGGCTGATCATACACTGATCATGTGGCTGAACATTCACCGATTACGTGGCTGATCATACACTGATCACGTGGCTGATGATGCACTAATCACGTTGCTGATCATGAACTGATCAAGTGGCTGAGCATGCAGTGATGACGTGTCTGAATCCCGCTCATCATGGGACTGATCATGCGCTGATCACATGGCTACAATGCATTGATCACGTTGCGATCATTCACTGATCATGTGGCTATCATGCATTGATCACTTGACTGTGTATGTACTGATCACATGGCTGATCCCGAACTGATCACGTGTTTATCATGCAGTGATCACCTGACTGAGAGGCGATGATCACGGAACTGTGCAGGCAGTGATCCCGTGGCTGATCATGCACTGATATCCTAACTGAGCATGCACTGATCATGTGCCGGGAGCCGGTGAGGCATTCCACTCTTGACAAAGGTCACGAGGACGGAGGCTCGGCATACGCAAATGCGGATCCAGCCTCAGGATTCCACCGGGATATTCTCGAGCATCTACCCCCAACAAACCAGAGTCTGCCTAATTTATTTCTTTGTGCTCTCACCTCTGATTTTGCTGTGGCCTGTCCCCACCACCATCTCGCTGTCTCTGTCAAAGAGTTAACTTACAGCTCCAATTCATAAAGTTCCTGGGCAAGTAGGAGTGTTTAAATCCAACCCCCCTCAGATGGCACTCTAACTCGCCTGACAAGTTTGCCCGGACTCCTACAGCTATGCATATGATTGTTTACAGTCTCCCAGCCTCCAGAGGCAGGGAAGCTTAAGATATTCAAAGAGCTTAGAGCCTCACAGAGAGTTAGAAACTGTCAGAATAAGACTAGTCAAGGATTTCATTGATGAGCCAATGCTTGCTGCCAAGTTTTCTCATCCCCTGAATTGTATTCTTGAACGTGTAGTAATTAATATAATTGGTATGTAGAAAAAATAAGTAGTGGCCTTGGTGTTAGTAACTTTAGACCCTTAAGGTACTAAATTCTTTCCTTTGTGGTAAACCCATTACACATCCACCCTATAGGAATGCAATTTTATCTTTGGAAGACAGCACCACACCTTAAAATAATTACTCTTAGAGAAAATAAGTCTTTGTGGACAAGTCCTTGGCAAGTGTCATAAAATGTTGGTAGGCCTTTCTGGCCAGAAGATGATATAAATCACCTAAACCATTTTATACGATAAATTTGCAGGAAAGAAAACCTGGTTTTTGATAAGAATCAAAGACCGCTGACTTTGCATCCCCTATTATCCTCTATGTGTAACGTAGGGTATAAAAACCCCTTTTGAAAACAAATCTACAGGCCTTGCTCACCAAAGCTTTGTCTCCCCATGTCATTCTTCCCTTTAACTTCCAGCTGAGTCTCCATCTGGGAGCTTGGAACCCACCACGCTTACTAATTATGTCTGGGCTGCTAAGACCCACAGGAGAAGTTGTCTAGGTGAGGCACCTTCTGATATTCGAGAGGCGCCTGCCCACGTAAGTGGTGCAAACTTCTTGTCTTGAAGTTTTATTGGTCTCCCACGTAAACCAAGCTACTCGGTCTCTTTTTTTCCCTGAATTTTCCTACTGAGCTATCCTCATACTATTATTCTTTATATCTCTGATTAGCATATAAATTGTTGCCTAGGCCATCTCTCCTTCGAATACCCTGGATCAGCTGGGGCTGGTCCCGGCAGGTGTGGCCCGAACAGGGACCTCAGGAGGCAACAATCAAAGAGCTGAGCAGACACGAACCCCGCAATCAGCAGGCAATAAGCATAGAGCTCAGCAGTGATGAATCATGCTGCTCAACTGGCAATAATCAAGCAGGTGACCAGGCAGGAATCACGCAGCTCAGCAGGCCCTGATCACGTGGCTGATCAAGTACTGATCACGTGACTGAGCATGCACTGATCACGTGTCTATAATACAGTGATGTCGTGACTGAATGGCGCTGATCATGTGACTGATCATGTGCTGATCCCGTGGCTATCATGCACTGATCACGTGACTGCACATGCACTGATGACGTGGAGGATCAGGCACTGATCACGTGGCTCATCATGCACTGATCACTTGTTTCTCATGCAGTGATACGTGACTGACAGTCGCTGATCATGTGACTGTGCAGGCACTGATCACGTGGCTGATCATGAACTGACCACCTGACTGAGCATGCAGTGATCACGTGGCTGATCGTTCACTGATCACCTGTTTATCATACAGTGATCACGTGAGTGAGAGGCGCTGATTACGTGACTCTGCAGGCACTGATCACGTGGCTGATCATGCACTGATATCCTGACTGAGCATGCACTGATCATGTGCCGGGAGCCGGTGAAGCATTCCGCTCTGGACAAAGGTCATGAGGAAGGAGGCTCGGCATACACGCAAGTCGGGATCGAGCCTCAGGAGTCCACGGGATATTCTCGAGCATCTACCCCCAACAAACCAGAGTCTGCCTACTTTATTGCTTTGTGCTCTCACCTCTGACTTTCCTGGGGATGTCCCCACCACCATCTCGCTCTCTCTGTCAAAGAGTTAACTTACAGCTCCAATTCATAAAGTTCCTGGGCAAGTAGGAGTGTTTAAATCCAAACCCCTCAGATGGCTCTCTAACTCGCCTGACAAATTTACCGGACTCCTACCGCTATGCATATGATTGTTTACAGTCTCCCAGCCTCCAGAGGCAGGGGAAGCTTAAGATATTCAAAGAGCTTAGAGCCTCACAGAGAGTTGGAAACTGTCAGATTAAGATTAGTAAAGGATTTCATTGATGAGCCAGTGCTAGCTGCCAAGTTTTCACATCCCTGAATTGTATCCTTGAACGTGTAGTAATTAATATAATTGGTATGTAGAAAAAATAAGTAGTGGCCTTGGTGTTAGTAACTTTAGACCCTTAAGGTACTAAATTCTTTCCTTTGATGTAAACCCATTACACATCCACCCTATGGAATGCAATTTTGTCTTTTGAAGACAGCTCCACACATTAAAATAATTACTCTTAGAGAAAATAAGTCTTTGTGGACAAGTCCTTGGCAAGAGTCATGAAATGTTGGTAGGCCTTCTGGCCAGAAGATGATGTAAATCACCTAAACCATTTGTATATGATAAATTTGCAGGAAAGAAACCTGGTTTTTATAAGAATCAAAGACTGCTGACTTTGCATCCCCTATTATCCTCTATGTGTAACGTAGGGTATAAAAACCCCTGTTGAAAACAAAGCTACAGGCCTTGCTCACCAACGCTTGGTCTCCCCATGTCATTCTTCCCTTTAACATCCAGCTGAGTCTCCATCTGGGCGCGGAACCCACCACGCTTACTAATTATGCCTGGGCTGCTAAGACCCACAGGAGAAGGTGTCTAGTGTTAGGCACCTTCCGCTATTCGAGAGGGTGACTGCCGCCGTATGTGGTGCAAACTTCTTGTCTTGAAGTTTTATTGGTCTCCCAGCGTAAACCAAGCTACTCAGTCTCTTTTCTCCACTGAATTTTCCTACTGAGCTATCCTCATACTATTATTCTTTATATCTCTGATTAACATATAAATAGTCGCCTAGGCCAGGTCTCCTTCCAATACCCTGGATCAGCTGGGGCTGGTCCCCGGAGGGGGCACCGAACAGGGACCTCAGGAGGCTATACTCAAAGAGCTGAGCAGACACGAACCACGCAATCAGCAGGCAATAAGCATGGAGCTCAGCAGTGACGAATCATGCTGCTCAACTAGCAATAATCAAGCAGGTGACCAGGCAGGAATCACGCAGCTCAGCTGGCAATTGTCAAGCCGATGAGCAGACAGGAATCCCGCAGCTCAGCTGGCAAGTATCATGCAGATGAGCAGGCAGGCCTCACGCAGCTCAGCAGGCCCAGATCACGTGATTCTGCAGGCACTGATCACGTGGCGGATCAAGTACTGATCACTTGACTGAGCATGCACTGATCACGTGGCTATCGTGCAATGATGTCGTGACTGAATGGCGCTGATCATGTGACTGATCATGTGCTGATCCCGTGGCTATCATGCACTGATCACGTGCTTCTCATACAGTGATCCGTGACTGACAGGCGCTGATCATTGATTGTGGAGGCACTGATCACATGGCTGCTCATGCACTGACCACGTGACTGAGCATGCAGTGATCACGTGGCTGATCGTTCACTGATCACGTGTTTATCATACAGTGATTACGTGACTGAGAGGCGCTGATCTCGTGACTGTGCAGGCAGTAATCACGTGGCTGATCATGCACTGATATTGTGACTGAGCATGCACTGATCATGTGCCGAGAGCGGTGAGGCATTCCACTCTTGACAAAGGTCATGAGGAAGGAGGCTGGGCATACACAAATGCGGATCGAGGCCTCAGGAGTCCACTGGCAAGTTCTCGAGCATCTACCCACCAACAAACCAGAGTCTGCCTAATTTATTCCTTTGTGCTCTCACCTCTGATTTTGCTGCGGCCCTGTCCCCACCACGATCTCGCTGTTTTTGTCAAAGAGTTAACTTACAGCTCCAATTCATAAAGTTCCTGGGCAAGTAGGAGTGTTTAAATTCAAACCCCTCAGATGGCTCTCTAACTCGCCTGACAAGTTTGCCCGGACTCCTACAGCTATGCATATGATTGTTTACAGTCTCCCAGCCTCCAGAGGTGCGGGAAGCTTAAGATATTCAAATAGCTTAGAGCCTCACAGAGAGTTAGAAACTGTCAGAATAAGACTAGTCAAGGATTTCATTGATGAGCCAGTGCTAGCTGCCAAGTTTTTTCTCATCCCCTGAATTATATCCTTGAACGTGTAGTAATTAATATAATTGGTATGTAGAAAAAAAAGTAGTGGCCTTGGTGTTAGTAACTTTAGACCCTTAAGATACTAAATTATTTCCTTTGTGGTAAGCCCATTACACATCCACCATATATGAATGCAATTTTATCTTTAGAAGATGGCGCCACACCTTAAAAATAATTACTCTTAGAGAAAATAAGTCTTTGTGGAAAAGTCCTTGGCAAGAGTCATAAAATGTTAGTAGGCCTTATGGCCAGAAGATGATGTAAATCACCTAAACCATTTGTATATGATAAATTTGTAGGAAAGAAACCCTGGTTTTTGATAAGAATCAAAGACTGCTGACTTTGCATCCCCTATTATCCTCTATGTGTAACGTAGGGTATAAAAACCCCTGTTGAAAATAAAGCTACAGGCCTTGCTCACCAACGCTTGGTCTCCCCATGTCATTCTTCCCTTTAACTTCCAGCTGAGTCTCCATCTGCAGCGTGGAACCCATCACGATTACTAATTATGCCTGGGCTGCTAAGACCCACTAGAGAAGGTGTCTAAGGTGAGGCGCCTTCCGCTATTCGGAGTGGAGGACTGCGGCCTAGGTACGTGGTGCAAACTTCTTGTCTTGAAGATTTATTGGTCTCCCGCGTAAACCAAGCTACTCGGTCTCTTTTTCTCCACTGAATTTTCCTACTGAGCTATCCTCAGACTATTATTCTTGATATCTCTGATTAGCATATAAATAGTCGCCTAGGCCATCTCTCCTTCCAATACCCTGGATCAGCTGGGGCTGGTTCCCGGCAGGTGGCAACCGAACAGGGACTTCAGGAAGCAATACTCAAAGAGCTGAGCAGACACGAACCGCGCAATCAGCAGGCAATAAGCATGGAGCTCAGCAGTGACGAATCATGCTGCTGAACTGGCAATAATCAAGCAGGTGACTAGGCAGAAATCACACAGCTCAGCTGGCAATTGTCATGTAGATGAGCTCAGCTGGCAATTGTCATGGAATCACGCAGCTCAGCAGGCCCTGATCCCGTGACTCTGTAGGCACTGATCACGTGGCTGATCAAGTACAGATCACGTGACTGAGCATGCACTGATCACGTGGCTATCATGCACTGATCACGTGACTGCCCATGCATTGATGAGCGTGGATGATCGGGCACTGACCACGTGGCTCATCATGCACTGATCACGTGTTTATCAGGCAGTGATCAGTGACTGACAGGCGCTGATCATGGGACTGTGCACCCACTGATCACGTGGCTGATCAGGAACTGACCACCTGACTGCGCATGCAGTGATCACCTTGCTGATCGTTCACTGCTCACGTGTTTATCATACGGTGATCACGTGACTGAGGCGCTGATCACGTGACTGTGCACTCAGTGATCACGTGGCTGATCATGCACTGATATCGTGACTGAGCATGCAGTGACCATGTGCCGAGCCGGCGAGGCATTCCACTCTGGACAAAGGTCATGAGGAAGGAGGCTCCGCATACGCAAATGCGGGATCGAGCCTCAGGAGTCCACCCGGATATTCTCGAGCATCTCCCCCAAAAAAACCAGAGTCTGCCTACTTTATTGCTTTGTGCTCTCACCTCTGATTTCACTGGGGCTGTCCCCACCACCATCTCGCTCTCTCTGTCAAAGTGTTAACTTAGAGCTCCAATTCATAAAGTTTCTTGTCATTCTTTCCTGTAACTTCCAGTCGAGTCTCCATCCGAGCTTGGAACCCACCACGCTTAATAATTATGCCTGGGCTGCTAGGACCCACTCGAGAAGGTGTCTAAGGTGAGGCACCTTCCGCTATTCGAGAGGTCGCCTGCGCCTACGTAAGTGGTGCAAACTTCTTGTCTTGAAGTTTTATTGGTTTTCCGCATAAGCCAAGCTACTCAGTCTCCTTTCCCATCGAATTTTCCTACTGAGCTATCCTCATACTATTGTTCTTGATATCTCTGATTAGCATATAAATAGTCGCCTAGGCCATCTCTCCTTCGAATACCCTGGATCAGCTGGGGCTGGTCCCGGCAGGTGGCGCCCGAACAGGGACCTCTGGAGGCAATACTCAAAGAGCTGAGCAGACACGAACCACGCAATCAGCAGGGAATAAGCATGGAGCTCAGCAGTGACGAATAATGCTGCTCAACTAGCAATAATCAAGCAGGTGAGAAGGCAGGAATCACGCAGCTCAGCAGGGCCTGATCACGTGACTCTGCAGCCACTGATCACGTGGCTGATCAAGTACAGATCACGTGACTGAGCATGCACTGATCACGTGGCTATCATGCATTGATCACGTAACTCACGCATGCAGTGATGGCGTGGTTGATCGGGCACTGATCACGTGGCTCATCATGCACTGATCACCTGTTTCTCAGGCAATGATCAGTGACTGACAGGCGCTGATCATGGGACTGTACACGCACTGATCACGTGGCTATCATGCACTGATCATGGGACTGCGCATGTAGTGATGACTTGGCTGATCGGGCACTGATTACGTGGCTCATCAAGCACTGATCACGTGTTTATCAGGCAGTGATCAGTGACTGACAGGCACTGATCATGGGACTGTGCACCCACTGATCACGTGGCTGATCAGGAACTGACCACCTGACTGCCCACGCAGTGATCCCGTGGCTGATCATTCACTGATCACGTGTTTGTCATATGGTGATCATGTGACTGAGAGGCGCTGATCACGTGACTGTGCAGTCAGTGATCACGTGGCTGATCATGCATTGATATCGTGACTGAGCATGCACTGACTATGTGCCGGAGCCGGTGAGGCATTCCACTCTGGACAAAAGTCAAGAGGAAGGAGGCTCAGCATACGCAAATGCAGATCGAGCCTCAGGAGTCCACCCGGATATTCTCGAGCATCTCCCCCAAAAAAATCCAGAGTCTGCCTACTTTATTGCTTTGTGCTCTCACCTCTGATTTCACTGGGGCTGTCCCCACGACCATGTCGCTCTCTCTGTCAAAGAGTTAACTTACAGCTCCAATTGATAAAGTTCTTTGTCATTCTTCCCTGTAACTTCCAGCCGAGTCTCCATCTGGAGTGCAGAACCCACCAGGCTTACTAATTACGCCTGGGTTGCTAAGACCCCTCGAGAAGGTGTCTAGGGTGAGGCACCTTCTGCTATTCGAGAGGGCGCCTGTGACCACGTAAGTGGTGCAAATTTCTTGTGTTGAAGTTTTATTGGTCTCCGCGTAAACCAATCTACTCAGTCTCTTTTCTCCACCGAATTTTCCTACTGAGCTATCCTAATACTATTATTCTTGATATCTCTGATTAGCATATAAATAGTCACCTAGGCCATCTCTCCTTCGAATACCCTGGATCAGCTGGGGATGGTCCCCAGCAGTTGGCGACCGAACAGGGACCTCAGGAGGCAATACTCAAAGAGCTGAGCAGACAGGAACCACGCAATCAGTAGGGAATAAGCAAGGAGCTCAGCAGTGACGAATCAGGCTGCTCAACTAGCAATAATCAAGCAGGTGACCAGGCAGGAATCATGCAGCTCAGCTGGCAATTGTCAAGCAGATGAGCCTACAGGAATCACACAGTTCAAATGGCAATTGTCATGCAGATGAGCCGGCAGGAATCACGCAGCTCGGCAGGCCCTGATCACGTGACTCTGCAGGCACTGATCACATGGCTGATGAATACAGATCACGTGACTGAGCATGCACTTATCACTTGGCTATCATACACTGATCACGTGGCTACGCATGCACTGATCACGTGGCTCATCATGCACTGATCACGTGTTTATCAGGCAGTGATCAGTGACTGACAGGCGCTGATCATGGGACGTTTCACGCACTGATCACGTGGCTCATCAGGAACTGCCCACCTGACTGCGCATGCAGTGATCCCGTGGCTGATCGTTCACTGATCACCTGTTTATCATACGGTGATCACGTGACTGAGAGGCGCTGATCACCTGACTGTGCAGTCAGTGATCACGTGGCTGATCCTGCACTGATATCGTGACTGAGCATGCACTGATCATGTGCCGGGAGCCGTGAGGCATTCTACTCTGGACAAAGGTCATGAGGAAGGAGGCTCGGCATACGCAAATGAGGGATCGAGACTCACGAGTCCGCCCGGATATTCTCGAGCATCTTCCCCCAAAAAAACCAGAGTCTGCCTACTTTATTGCTTTGAGCTCTCACCTCTGATTTCACTGGGGCTGTCCCCACCATCATCTCGCTCTCTCTGTCAAAGAGTTAACTTAGAGCTCCAATTCATAAAGTTTCTTGTCATTCTTCCCTGTAACTTCCAGCCGAAGTCTCCATCTGGAGCGTGGAACCCATCGCGATTACTAATTATGCCTGGGCTGCTAAGACCCACTCGAGAAGGTGTCTAGGGTGAGGCACCTTGCAGTATTCGAGAGGTCGCCTGCGGCCACGTAAGTGGTGCAAAATTCTTATCTTGAAGTTTTATTGGTTTTCCGCATAAGCCAAGCTACTCAGTCTCCTTTCCCACCGAATTTTCCTACTGAGGTATCCTCATACTATTGTTCTTGATATCTCTGATTAGCATATAAATAGTCACCTAGGCCATCTCTCCTTGAATACCCTGGATCAGCTGGGGCTGGTTCCCGGCAGGTGGCGCCCGAACAGGGACCTCTGGCGGCAATACTCAAAGAGCTGAGCAGACAGGAACCACGCAATCAGTAGGGAATAAGCCTGGAGCTCAGCAGTGACGAATCATGCTGCTCAACTAGCAATAATCAAGCAGGGACCAGGCAGGAATCACGCAGCTCAGCTGGCAATTGTCAAGCAGATGAGCTGACAGGAATCACGCAGCTCAACTGGCAATTGTCATGCAGATGAGCCGGCAGGAATGACGCAGCTCAGCAGGCCCTGATCACGTGACTCTGCAGGCACTGATCATGTGGCTGATCAAGTTCAGATTACGTGACTGAGTATGCACTGATCACGTGGCTATTATGCACTGATCACGGGACTGCGCATACACTGATGACCTGGCTGATCGGGCACTGATCACGTGTTTATCAGGCAGTGATCAGTGAGTGACAGGCGCTCATCATGGGACTGTGCACGCACTGATCACGTGGCTGATCAGGAACTGACCACCTGACGGCGCATGCAGTAATCACTTGGCTGATCGTTCACTGATCACGTGTTTATCATACAGTGATCACGTGACTGAGAGGCGCTGATCACGTGACTGTGCAGACAGTGATCACGTGGCTGATCATGCACTGATATCGTGACTCAGCATGCACTGATCATGTGCCGGGAGCCGGTGAGGCATTCCACTCTGAACAAAGGTCATGAGGAAGGAGGCTCGGCATACGCAAATGAAGGATCGAGTCTCACGAGTCCACCCGGATATTCTCGAGCATCTCCCCCAAAAAAGCAGAGTCTGCCTCCTTTATTGCTTTGTGCTCTCACCTCTGATTTCACTGGGGTTGTCCCCACCACCATCTCGCTCTCTCTGTCAAAGAGTTAACTTACAGCTCCAAGTCATAAAGTTCCTTGTGATTCTTCCCTGTAACTTCCAGCCGAGTCTCCATCTGGAGCTCGGAAGCCACCAGGCTTACTAATTATGCCTGGGCTGCTAAGACCCACTTGAGAAGGTGTCTAGGGTGAGGCACCTTCCGCTATTCGAGAGGGCGCCTGCCTACGTAAGTGGTGCAAACTTCTTGTCTTGAAGTTTTATGGGTATCCCGCATAAGCCAAGCTACTCAGTCTCCTTTCCCACCGAATTTTCCTACTGAGCTATCCTCATACTATTGTTCTTGATATCTCTGATTAGCATATAAATAGTCGCCTAGGCCATCTCTCCTTCGAATACCCTGGATCAGCTGGGGCTGGTCCTCGCAGGTGGCGCCCCAACAGGGACCTCTGGAGGCAATACTCAAACAGCTGAGCAGACACGAACCACGCAATCATCAGGCAATAAGCATGGAGCTCAGCAGTGATGAATCATGCTGCTCAACTGGCAATAATCAAGCAGGTGAGAAGGCAGGAATCACACAGCTCAGCTGGCAATTGTCAAGCAGATGAGCCGACAGAAATCACGCAGCTAAGCTGGCAATTGTCATGCAGATGAGCCGGCAGGAATCACGCAGCTCAGCTGGCAATTGTCCTACAGATGAGCCGGCAGGAATCACGCAGCTCAGCAGGCCCTGATCACGTGGCTCTGCAGGCATTGATCACGTGGCTGATCAAGTACAGATCACGTGACTGAGCATGCACTGATCACGTGGCTATCATGCATTGATCCCGGGACTGCGCATGCACTGATGACGTGGCTGATCGAGCACTAATTACGTGGCTCATCATGCACTGATCACGTGTTTATCAGGCAGTGATCAGTGACTGACAGGCGCTGATCATGGGACTCTTCACGCACTGATCACGTGGCTGATCAGGAACTGCCCACCTGACTGCGCATGCAGTGATCCCGAGGCTGATCGTTCACTGATCATGTGTTTATCATACAGTGATCACCTGACTGAGAGGCGCTGATCACGTGACTGTGCAGTCAGTGATCACGTGGCTGTTCATGCACTGATATCGTGATTGAGCATGCACTGATCAGGTGGCTGACCATGCACTGATATCGTGACTGAGCATGCACTGACTATGTGCCGGGAGCCTGTGAGGCATTCCACTCTGGACAAAGGTCATGAGGAAGGAGTCTCAGCATACGAAAAATGCGGGATCGAGCCTCAGGAGTCCACCCGGATATTCTCGAGCATCTCCCCCCAAAAAAATCCAGAGTCTGCCTACTTTATTGCTTTGTGCTCACCTCTGATTTCACTGGGGCTGTCCCCACCACCATCTCGCTCTCTCTGTCAAAGAGTTAATTTACAGCTCTAATTGATAAAGTTGTTTGTCATACTTCCCTTTAACTTCCAGCCGAGTCTCCATCTGGAGGCGGAACCCACCACGCTTACTAATTACGCCTGGGCTGCTAAGACTCGCTCGAGAAGGTGTCTAGGGTGAGGCACCTTCCGCTATTCGAGAGGGTGCCTGCGGCCTCACGGAAGTGGTGCAAACTGCTTGTCTTGAAGTTTTATGGGTCTCCGGGGTAAACCAATCTACTCAGTCTCTTTTCTCCACCGAAATGTCCTACTGAGCTATCCTCATACTATTATTCTTGACATCTCTGATTAGCATATGAATAGTCGCCTTGGCCATCTTACCTTTGAATACCCTGGATCAGCTGGGGCTGGTTCCCGGCAGGTGGCGCCCCAACAGGGACCTCTGGAGTCAATACTCAAAGAGCTGAGCAGACACGAACCACCCAATCAGCAGGCAATAAGCATGGAGCTCAGCAGTGACGAATCATGCTGCTCAACTAGCAATAATCAAGCAGGTGACCAGGCAGAAATCACCCGGCCCAACTGGCAATTGTCAAGCAGATGAGCTGACAGGAATCACGCAGCTCAGCTGGCAATTGTCATGCAGATGTCCTGCAGATGAGCTGGCATTGGCAGATGACGCAGGAATCAGCAGGCCCTGATCAGGTGACTCTGCAGGCACTGATCACGTGGCTGATCAAGTACAGATCACGTGGCTATCATGCACTGATCTCGGGACTGCGCATGCACAGATGACGTGGCTGATCGGGCACTAATTACGTGGCTCATCATGCACTGATCACGTGTTTATCAGGCAGTGATCAGTGACTGACAGGCGCTGATCATGGGACTGTGCACCCACTGATCACCTGGCTGATCAGGAACTGACCACCTGACTGCGCATGCAGTGATCCTGTGGCTGATCGTTCACTGATCACGTGTTTATCATACGGTGATCATGTGACTGAGAGGCGCTGATCACGTGACTGTGCATTTTGATTACGTGGTGATCATGCGTGGCTGAGCATGCACTGATCATGTGCTGGGAGCCGGTGAGGCATTCCACTCTGGACTAAGGTCATGAGGAAGGAGGCTCAGCATACGCAAATGCAGGATCGAGCCTCAGGAGTCCACCCGGATATTCTCGAGCAACTCCCCCAAAAAAACCAGAGTCTGCCTAATTTATTCCTTTGTGCTCTCATCTCTGATTTTGCTGCGGCCTGTCCCCACCACGATCTCGCTGTCTCTGTCAAAGAGTTAACTTACACCTCCAATTCATAAAGTTCCTGGGCAAGTAGGAGTGTTTTAAATTCAAACCCCTCAGATGCCTCTCTAACTCGCCTGGGAAATTTGCCCGGACTCCTACAGCTATGCATATGATTGTTTACATTCTCCCAGCCTCCCAGGTGCGGGAAGCTTAAGATATTCAAATAGCTTAGAGCCTCACAGAGAGTTAGAAACTGTCAGAATAAGACTAGTCTTGGATTTCATTGATGAGCCAATGTTTGCTGCCAAGTTTTCTCATCCCTGAATTATATCCATGAGCGTGTAGTAATTAATATAATTGGTATGTAGAAAAAAATAAGTAGTGGCCTTGGTGTTAGTAACTTTAGACCCTTAAGATACTAAATCCTTTCCTTTGTGGTAAAACCCATTACACATCCACCATATATGAATGCAATTTTATCTTTAGAAGATGGCATGGCCACACCTTAAAATAATTACTCTTAGAGAAAATAAGTCTTTGTGGAAAAGTCCTTGGCAAGAGTCATAAAATGTTAGTAGGCCTTCTGGCCAGAAGATGATGTAAATCACCTAAACCAGCAGGCCCGATAAATTTGCAGGAAAGAAACCCTTGTTTTTGATAAGAATCAAAGACTGCTGACTTTGCATCCCCTATTATCCTCTATGTGTACTGCGTAGGGTATAAAAACCCTGTTGAAATTAAAGCTACAGGCCTTGCTCACCAACGCTTGGTCTCCCCATGTCATTCTTCCTTTAACTTCCAGCTGAGTCTCCATCTGCAGCGTGGAACCCATCACGATTACTAATTATGCCTGGGCTGCTAAGACCCACTGATCAGGAGAAGGTGTCTAGGGTGAGGCGCCTTTCCGATTATTCGAGTGGAGGACTGATGTGCCAGGCGCGTGGTGCAAACTTCTTGTCTTGAAGATTTATTGGTCACCGCGTAAACCAAGCTACTCGGTCTCTTTTCTCCACTGAATTTTCCTACTGAGCTATCCTCAGACTACTATTCTTGATATCTCTGATGAGCATATAAATAGTTGCCTCATGCCATCTCTCCTTCCAATACCCTGGATCAGCTGGGGCTGGTTCGGCAGGTGGCAAACCGAACAGGGACTTCAGGAAGCAATACTCAAAGAGCTGAGCAGACACGAACCACGCAATCAGCAGGCAATAAGCATGGAGCTCAGCAGTGACGAATCATGCTGACCTGGCTCAACTGGCAATAATCAAGCAGGTGACTAGGCAGAAATCACACAGCTCAGCTGGCAATTGTCAAGCAGATGAGCGCGACAGGAATCACGCAGCTCAGCTGGCAATCATCATGCAGATGAGCGGCAGGAATCACGCAGCTCAGCAGGCCCTGATCACGTGACTCTCAGGCACTGATCACGTGGCTGATCAAGTACAGATCACGTGACTGAGCATGCACTTATCCCGTGGCTATCATGCACTGATCACGTGACTGCGCATGCATTGATGACGTGGCTGATCAGGCACTGATCACATGGCTCATCATGCACTGATCACGTGTTTATCAGGCAGTGATCAGTGACTGACAGGCGCTGATCATGGGACTGTGCACGCACTGATCACGTGGCTGCTCAGGAACTGACCACCTGACTGCGCATGCAGTGATCACGTGGCTGGTCGTTCACTGATCACGTGTTTATCATACGGTGATCACGTGACTGAGAGGCACTGATCACGTGACTGTGCACTCAGTGATCACGTGGCTGATCATGCACTGATATCGTGACTGAGCATGCACTGACCATGTGCCGGGAGCCTGCGATGCATTCCACTCTGGACAAAGGTCATGAGGAAGGAGGCTCGGCATACGCAAATGCAGGATCGAGCCTCAGGAGTCCACCCGGATATTCTCGAGCATCTCCCCCCCAAAAAAACCAGAGTCTGCCTACTGTATTGCTTTGTGCTCTCACCTCTGATTTCACTGGGGGCTGTCCCCCACCACCATCTCGCTCTCTCTGTCAAAGAGTTAACTTACAGCTCCAATTCATAAAGTTCCTTGTCATTCTTCCCTTTAACTTTCAGCTGAGTCTCCATCTGGAGCGTGGAACCCACCATGCTTACTAATTATGCCTGGGCTGCTAAGACCCACTCGAGAAGGTGTCTAGGGTGAGGCACCTTCCGCTATTCGAGAGGGCGCCTGTGGCCTACGTAAGTGGTGCAAACTTCTTGTCTTGAAGTTTTATTGGTCTCCCGCGTAAACCAAGCTACTCAGTCTCTTTTCTCCACCGAATTTTCCTACTGAGCTATCCTCATACTATTATTCTTGATATCTCTGATTAGCATATAAATAGTCGCCTAGGCCATCTCTCCTTCGAATACCCTGGATCAGCTGGGGCTGGTCCCCGGCAGGTGGCGCCCCAACAGGGAGCTCTGGAGGCAATACTCAAAGAGCTGAGCAGACCCGAACCACACAATCAGCAGGCAATAAGCATGGAGCTCAGCAGTGACGAATCATGCTGCTCAACTACCAATAATCAAGCAGGTGACCAGGCAGAAATCACGCAGTTCAGCTGGCAATTGTCCAACAGATGAGGCGACAGGAATCACGCAGCTCAGCTGGGAATTGTCATGCAGATGAGCACGTAGGAATCACGCAGCTCAGCAGGCCCTGATCACGTGACTCTGCAGGCACTGATCACGTGGCTGATGATCAGGCACAGATCACGTGACTGAGCATGCACTGACCACGTGGCTATCATGCACTGATCACGTGTTTATCAGGTGAGTGATCAGTGACTGACAGGCGCTGATCATAGGACTGTGCACACACTGATCACGTGGCTGATCAGGAACTGACCACCTGACTGTGCATGCAGTGATCACGTGGCTGGCGTTCACTGATCAGGTGTTTATCATACGGTGATCACGTGAATGAGAGGTGATGATCACGTGACTGTGCCGTCAGTGATCACGTGGCTGATGATGCACTGATATCGTGACTGAGCATGCAGTGACCATGTGCGGGAGCCGGGGAGGCATTCCACTCTGGACAAAGGTCATGAGGAAGGAGGCTCGGCATACGCAAATGCGGGATCGAGCCTCAGGAGTCCACCCGGATATTCTCGAGCATCTCCCCCCAAAAAAACCAGAGTCTGCCTACTGTATTGCTTTGTGCTCTCACCTCTGATTTCACTGGGGGCTGTCCCCCACCACCATCTCGCTCTCTCTGTCAAAGTGTTAACTTAGAGCTCCAATTCATAAAGTTTCTTGTCATTCTTTCCTGTAACTTCCAGCTGAGTCTCCATCCGGAGCGTGGAACCCACCACGCTTAATAATTATGCCTGGGCTGCTAGGACCCACTCGAGAAGGTGTCTAGGGTGAGGCACCTTCCGCTATTCGAGAGGTAAGCCTGCGGCCCTCGTAAGTGGTGCAAACTTCTTGTCTTGAAGTTTTATTGGTTTTCCGCATAAGCCAAGCTACTCAGTCTCCTTTCCCACCGAATTTTCCTACTGAGCTATCCTCATACTATTGTTCTTGATATCTCTGATTAGCATATAAATAGTCGCCTAGGCCATCTCTCCTTGAATACCCTGGATCAGCTGGGGCTGGTCCCGGCAGGTGGCGCCTAACAGGGACCTCTGGAGGCAATACTCAAAGAGCTGAGCAGACACGAACCACGCAATCAGCAGGAATAAGCATGGAGCTCAGCAGTGACGAATAATGCTGCTCAACTAGCAATAATCAAACAGGTGACCAGGCAGGAATCACGCAGCTCAGCAGGGCCTGATCACGTGACTCTGCAGGCACTGATCACGTGGCTGATCAAGTACAGATCACGTGACTGAGCATGCACTGATCACGTGGCTGTCATGCATTGATCACGTACACGCATGCAGTGCAGCGTGGTTGATCGGGCACTGATCACGTGGCTCATCATGCACTGATCACCTGTTTCTCAGGCAATGATCAGTGACTGACAGGCGTGATCTGGGACTGTAGGCACGCACTGATCACGTGGCTATCATGCACTGATCATGGGACTGCGCAGACAGTGATGACTTGGCTGATCGGGCACTGATTACGTGGCTCATCAAGCACTGATCACGTGTTTATCAGGCAGTGATCAGTGACTGACAGGCACTGATCATGGGACTGTGCACCCACTGATCACGTGGCTGATCAGGAACTGACCACCTGACTGCCCACGCAGTGATCCCGTGGCTGATCATTCACTGATCACGTGTTTATCATATGGTGATCATGTGACTGAGAGGCGCTGATCACGTGACTGTGCAGTCAGTGATCACGTGGCTGATCATGCATTGATATCGTGACTGAGCATGCACTGACTATGTGCCGGGAGCCGGTGAGGCATTCCACTCTGGACAAAAGTCAAGAGGAAGGAGGCTCAGCATACGCAAATGCGAGATCGAGCCTCAGGAGTCCACCGGATATTCTCGAGCATCTCCCCCAAAAAATCCAGAGTCTGCCTACTTTATTGCTTTGTGCTCTCACCTCTGATTTCACTGGGGCTGTCCCCACGACCATCTCGCTCTCTCTGTCAAAGAGTTAACTTACAGCTCCAATTGATAAAGTTCTTTGTCATTCTTCCCTGTAACTTCCAGCCGAGTCTCCATCTGGAGTGCAGAACCCACCAGGCTTACTAATTACGCCTGGGTTGCTAAGACCCACTTGAGAAGGTGTCTAGGGTGAGGCACCTTCTGCTATTCGAGAGGGCGCCTGTGCTGCCTAACGTAAGTGGTGCAAATTTCTTGTGTTGAAGTTTTATTGGTCTCCCGCGTAAACCAATCTACTCAGTCTCTTTTCTCCACCGAATTTTCCTACTGAGCTATCCTCATACTATTATTCTTGATATCTCTGATTAGCATATAAATAGTCACCTAGGCCATCTCTCCTTGAATACCCTGGATCAGCTGGGGATGGTCCCCAGCAGGTGGCGCCCCAACAGGGACCTCAGGAGGCAATACTCAAAGAGCTGAGCAGACAGGAACCACGCAATCAGTAGGGAATAAGCAAGGAGCTCAGCAGTGACGAATCAGGCTGCTCAACTAGCAATAATCAAGCAGGTGACCAGGCAGGAATCATGCAGCTCAGCTGGCAATTGTCAAGCAGATGAGCCTACAGGAATCACACAGTTCAAATGGCAATTGTCATGCAGATGAGCGGCAGGAATCACGCAGCTCGGCAGGCCCTGATCACGTGACTCTGCAGGCACTGATCACATGGCTGATGAATACAGATCACGTGACTGAGCATGCACTTATCACGTGGCTATCATACACTGATCACGTGGCTGCCCACGCATGCACTGATCACGTGGCTCATCATGCACTGATCACGTGTTTATCAGGCGGTGATCAGTGACTGACAGGCGCTGATCATGGGACGTTTCACGCACTGATCACGTGGCTCATCAGGAACTGCCCACCTGACTGCGCATGCAGTGATCCCGTGGCTGATCGTTCACTGATCACCTGTTTATCATACGGTGATCACGTGACTGAGAGGCGCTGATCACCTGACTGTGCAGTCAGTGATCACGTGGCTGATCCTGCACTGATATCGTGACTGAGCATGCACTGATCATGTGCCGGGAGCCGGTGAGGCATTCTACTCTGGACAAAGGTCATGAGGAAGGAGGCTCAGCATACGCAAATGAGGATCGAGACTCACGAGTCCACCGGATATTCTCGAGCATCTCCCCAAAAAAAACCAGAGTCTGCCTACTTTATTGCTTTGAGCTCTCACCTCTGATTTCACTGGGGCTGTCCCCACCATCATCTCGCTCTCTCTGTCAAGAGTTAACTTAGAGCTCCAATTCATAAAGTTTCTTGTCATTCTTCCCTGTAACTTCCAGCCGAGTCTCCATCTGGGCGTGGAACCCATCGCGATTACTAATTATGCCTGGGCTGCTAAGACCCACAGCTGAGAAGGTGTCTAGGGTGAGGCACCTTGCAGTATTCGAGAGGTCGCCTGTTGCCCTCGTAAGTGGTGCAAAATTCTTATCTTGAAGTTTTATTGGTTTTCCGCATAAGCCAAGCTACTCAGTCTCCTTTCCCACCGAATTTTCCTACTGAGGTATCCTCATACTATTGTTCTTGATATCTCTGATTAGCATATAAATAGTCACCTAGGCCATCTCTCCTTCGAATACCCTGGATCAGCTGGGGCTGGTTCCCGGCAGGTGGCGCCCGAACAGGGACCTCTGGCGGCAATACTCAAAGAGCTGAGCAGACAGGAACCACGCAATCAGTAGGGAATAAGCCTGGAGCTCAGCGGTGACGAATCATGCTGCTCAACTAGCAATAATCAAGCAGGGACCAGGCAGGAATCACGCAGCTCAGCTGGCAATTGTCAAGCAGATGAGCTGACAGGAATCACGCAGCTCAACTGGCAATTGTCATGCAGATGAGCGGCAGGAAATGCACGCAGCTCAGCAGGCCCTGATCACGTGACTCTGCAGGCACTGATCATGTGGCTGATCAAGTTCAGATTACGTGACTGAGTATGCACTGATCACGTGGCTATTATGCACTGATCACGGGACTGCGCATGCACTGATGACCTGGCTGATCGGGCACTGATCACGTGTTTATCAGGCAGTGATCAGTGAGTGACAGGCGCTCATCATGGGACTGTGCGCGCACTGATCACGTGGCTGATCAGGAACTGACCACCTGACGGCGCATGCAGTAATCACGTGGCTGATCGTTCACTGATCACGTGTTTATCATACAGTGATCACGTGACTGAGAGGCGCTGATCACGTGACTGTGCACTCAGTGATCACGTGGCTGATCATGCACTGATATCGTGACTCAGCATGCACTGATCATGTGCCGGGAGCGGCGAGGCATTCCACTCTGAACAAAGGTCATGAGGAAGGAGGCTCGGCATGCACGCAAATGAAGGATCGAGTCCACCGGATATTCTCGAGCATCTCCCCCAAAAAAGCAGAGTCTGCCTCCTTTATTGCTTTGTGCTCTCACCTCTGATTTCACTGGGGTTGTCCCCACCACCATCTCGCTCTCTCTGTCAAAGAGTTAACTTACAGCTCCAAGTCATAAAGTTCCTTGTGATTCTTCCCCTGTAACTTCCAGCCGAGTCTCCATCTGGAGCTCGGAACCCACCAGGCTTACTAATTATGCCTGGGCTGCTAAGACCCACTTGAGAAGGTGTCTAGGGTGAGGCACCTTCCGCTATTCGAGAGGGCGCCTGCCTCTCGTAAGTGGTGCAAACTTCTTGTCTTGAAGTTTTATGGGTATCCCGCATAAGCCAAGCTACTCAGTCTCCTTTCCCACGAATTTTCCTACTGAGCTATCCTCATACTATTGTTCTTGATATCTCTGATTAGCATATAAATAGTCGCCTAGGCCATCTCTCCTTGAATACCCTGGATCAGCTGGGGCTGGTCCCGGCAGGTGGCGCCCCAACAGGGACCTCTGGAGGCAATACTCAAACAGCTGAGCAGACCACGAACCACGCAATCATCAGGCAATAAGCATGGAGCTCAGCAGTGATGAATCATGCTGCTCAACTGGCAATAATCAAGCAGGTGAAGGCAGGGAATCACACAGCTCAGCTGGCAATTGTCAAGCAGATGAGCCGACAGAAATCACGCAGCTAAGCTGGCAATTGTCATGCAGATGAGCGGCAGGAATCACGCAGCTCAGCTGGCGGTGTCCTACAGATGAGCCGGCAGGAATCACGCAGCTCAGCAGGCCTGATCACGTGGCTCTGCAGGCATTGATCACGTGGCTGATCAAGTACAGATCACGTGACTGAGCATGCACTGATCACGTGGCTATCATGCATTGATCCGGGACTGCGCATGCACTGATGGCGTGGCTGATCAGGCACTAATTCGTGGCTCATCATGCACTGATCACGTGTTTATCAGGCAGTGATCAGTGACTGACAGGCGCTGATCATGGGACTCTTCACGCACTGATCACGTGGCTGATCAGGAACTGCCCACCTGACTGCGCATGCAGTGATCCCGAGGCTGATCGTTCACTGATCATGTGTTTATTACAGTGATCACCTGACTGAGGCGCTGATCACGTGA
Source organism: Bos mutus (assembly GCF_027580195.1). Classification (NCBI taxonomy): domain Eukaryota; kingdom Metazoa; phylum Chordata; class Mammalia; order Artiodactyla; family Bovidae; genus Bos; species Bos mutus. Next base: position 44,855,376 of record NC_091644.1, read on the forward strand.
CTGTGCAGTCAGTGATCACGTGGCTGTTCATGCACTGATATCGTGATTGAGCATGCACTGATCAGGTGGCTGACCATGCACTGATACCGTGACTGAGCATGCACTGACTATGTGCGGGAGCCTGTGAGGCATTCCACTCTGGACAAAGGTCATGAGGAAGGTGTCTCAGCATCACGCCAAACGCGGGATCGAGCCTCAGGAGTCCACCCGGATATTCTCGAGCATCTCCCCCAAAAAAATCCAGAGTCTGCCTACTTTATTGCTTTGTGCTCTCACCTCTGATTTCACTGGGGCTGTCCCCACCACCATCTCGCTCTCTCTGTCAAAGAGTTAATTTACAGCTCTAATTGATAAAGTTGTTTGTCATACTTCCCTTTAACTTCCAGCCGAGTCTCCATCTGGAGTCTTGGAACCCACCACGCTTACTAATTACGCCTGGGCTGCTAAGACCCGCTTTCGAGAAGGTGTCTAGGGTTAGGCACCTTCGCTATTCGAGAGGGCGCCTGTGGCTACGTAAGTGGTGCAAACTTCTTGTCTTGAAGTTTTATTGGTCTCGGCGTAAACCAATCTACTCAGTCTCTTTTCTCCACCGAATTTTCCTACTGAGCTATCCTCATACTATTATTCTTGATATCTCTGATTAGCATATAAATAGTCGCCTAGGCCATCTCTCCTTGAATACCCTGGATCAGCTGGGGCTGGTCCCGGCAGGTGGCGCCCCAACAGGGGCTCTGGAGGCAATACTCAAAGAGCTGAGCAGACCCGAACCACACAATCAGCAGGCAATAAGCATGGAGCTCAGCGGTGACGAATCATGCTGCTCAACTACCAATAATCAAGCAGGTGACCAGGCAGAAATCACGCAGTTCAGCTGGCGGTGTCCAGCAGATGAGGCGACAGGAATCACGCAGCTCAACTGGCAATTGTCATGCAGATGAGCGCAGGAATCACGCAGCTCAGCAGGCCTGATCACGTGACTCTGCAGGCACTGATCACGTGGCTGATGAAGTACAGATCACGTGACTGAGCATGCACTGACCACGTGGCTATCATGCACTGATCACGTGACTGAGCATGCACTGATCACGTGGCTCATCATGCACTGATCACGTGTTTATCAGGCAGTGATCAGTGACTGACAGGCGCTGATCATGGGACTGTGCACACACTGATCACGTGGCTGATCAGGAACTGACCACCTGACTGTGCATGCAGTGATCACGTGGCTGGTCGTTCACTGATCAGGTGTTTATCATACGGTGATCACGTGAATGAGGCGATGATCACGTGACTGTGCCGTCAGTGATCACGTGGCTGATGATGCACTGATATCGTGACTGAGCATGCAGTGACCATGTGCGGGGCGGTGAGGCATTCCACTCTGGACAAGGTCATGAGGAAGGAGGCTCCGCGCACACGCAAATGAGGATCGAGCCTCAGGAGTCCACCCGGATATTCTCGAGCATCTCCCCCAAAAAAAACCAGAGTCTGCCTACTTTATTGCTTTGTGCTCTCACCTCTGATTTCACTGGGGCTGTCCCCACCACCATCTCGCTCTCTCTGTCAAAGTGTTAACTTAGAGCTCCAATTCATAAAGTTTCTTGTCATTCTTTCCTGTAACTTCCAGTGAGTCTCCATCCGGGCCTTGGAACCCACCACGCTTAATAATTATGCCTGGGCTGCTAGGACCCACTCGAGAAGGTGTCTAGGGTGAGGCACCTTCCGCTATTCGAGAGAGGTCGCCTGCGGCCTACGTAAGTGGTGCAAACTTCTTGTCTTGAAGTTTTATTGGTTTTCCATATAAGCCAAGCTACTCAGTCTCCTTTCCCACCGAATTTTCCTACTGAGCTATCCTCATACTATTGTTCTTGATATCTCTGATTAGCATATAAATAGTCACCTAGGCCATCTCTCCTTGAATACCCTGGATCAGCTGGGGCTGGTCCCGGCAGGTGGCGCCCGAACAGGGACCTCTGGAGGCAATACTCAAAGAGCTGAGCAGACACGAACCACGCAATCAGCAGGGAATAAGCATGGAGCTCAGCAGTGACGAATAATGCTGCTCAACTAGCAATAATCAAGCAGGTGACCAGGCAGGAATCACGCAGCTCAGCTGGGGGCCTGATCACGTGACTCTGCAGGCACTGATCACGTGGCTGATCAGTAAGTACAGATCACGTGACTCAGCATGCACTGATCACGTGGCTATCATGCATTGATCCGATGAGCGGCATGCAGTGATGGCGTGGTTGATCGGGCACTGATCACGTGGCTCATCATGCACTGATCACCTGTTTCTCAGGCTGATCAGTGACTGACAGGCGTGATCGTAGGACTGTATGCACTGATCACGTGGCTATCATGCACTGATCACGGGACTGCGCATGCATGGTGATGACTGGCTGATCGGGCACTGATTACGTGGCTCATCAAGCACTGATCACGTGTTTATCAGGCGGTGATCAGGTGACAGGCACTGATCATGGGACTGTGCACCCACTGATCACGTGGCTGATCAGGAACTGACCACCTGACTGCCCACGCAGTGATCCGTGGCTGATCATTCACTGATCACGTGTTTGTCATATGGTGATCATGTGACTGAGAGGCGCTGATCACGTGACTGTGCAGTCAGTGATCACGTGGCTGATCATGCATTGATATCGTGACTGAGCATGCACTGATCATGTGCGGGAGCCGGTGAGGCATTCCACTCTGGACAGAAGTCATGAGGAAGGAGGCTCAGCATACGCAAATGAAGGATCGAGCCTTAGGAGTCCACCCGGATATTCTCGAGCATCTCCCCCAAAAAATCCAGAGTCTGCCTACTTTATTGCTTTGTGCTCTCACCTCTGATTTCACTGGGGCTGTCCCCACCACCATCTCGCTCTCTCTGTCAAAGAGTTAACTTACAGCTCAATTGATAAAGTTCTTTGTCATTCTTCCCTGTAACTTCCAGCCGAGTCTCCATCTGGGTGCAGAACCCACCAGGCTTACTAATTACGCCTGGGTTGCTAAGACCCACTTTGAGAAGGTGTCTAGGGTGAGGCACCTTCTGCTATTCGAGAGGCGCCTGCGCCCACGTAAGTGGTGCAAATTTCTTGTGTTGAAGTTTTATTGGTCTCCCGCGTAAACCAATCTACTCAGTCTCTTTTCTCCACCGAATTTTCCTACTGAGCTATCCTCATACTATTATTCTTGATATCTCTGATTAGCATATAAATAGTCACCTAGGCCATCTCTCCTTGAATACCCTGGATCAGCTGGGGATGGTCCCCAGCAGGTGGCGCCCGAACAGGGACCTCAGGAGGCAATACTCAAACAGCTGAGCAGACAGGAACCACGCAATCAGTAGGCAATAAGCATGGAGCTCAGCAGTGATGAATCAGGCTGCTCAACTGGCAATAATCAAGCAGGTGACCAGGCAGGAATCATGCAGCTCAGCTGGCAATTGTCAAGCAGATGAGCCTACTGGATTGTCATCAGACAGTTCAAATGGCGCTGTCATGTCCTACAGATGAGCGGCAGGAATCACGCAGCTCGGCAGGCCCTGATCACGTGACTCTGCAGGCACTGATCACGTGGCTGATGAATACAGATCACGTGACTGAGCATGCACTGATCACGTGGCTATCATGCATCATGCACTGATCGCGTGGCTGATCAGGCACTGATCACGTGGCTCATCATGCACTGATCACGTGTTTATCAGGCGGTGATCAGTGACTGACAGGCGCTGATCATGGGACGTTTTCACGCACTGATCACGTGGCTCATCAGGAACTGCCCACCTGACTGCGCATGCAGTGATCCCGTGGCTGATCGTTCACTGATCACCTGTTTATCATACAGTGATCACGTGACTGAGAGGCGCTGATCACCTGACTGTGCAGTCAGTGATCACGTGGCTGATCCTGCACTGATGACCATGCGTGATCAGGTGACTGAGCATGCACTGATCATGTGCCGGGAGCCGGTGAGGCATTCCTACTCTGGACAAAGGTCATGAGGAAGGAGGCTCAGCATCATGAAAATGAGGGATCGAGACTCAGGAGTCCACCCGGATATTCTCGAGCATCTCCCCCAAAAAAAACCAGAGTCTGCCTACTTTATTGCTTTGTGCTCTCACCTCTGATTTCACTGGGGCTGTCCCCACCATCATCTCGCTCTCTCTGTCAAAGAGTTAATTTACAGCTCCAATTCATAAAGTTTCTTGTCATTCTTCCCTGTAACTTCCAGCCGAGTCTCCATCTGGGCGTGGAACCCACCGCGATTACTAATTATGCCTGGGCTGCTAAGACCCACTCGAGAAGGTGTCTAGGGTGAGGCACCTTGCAGTATTCGAGAGGCGCCTGCGGCCTCGTAAGTGGTGCAAAATTCTTGTCTTGAAGTTTTATTGGTTTCCGGGTAAGCCAAGCTACTCAGTCTCTTTTTTCCACCGAAATTTCCTACTGAGGTATCCTCATACTATTATTCTTGATATCTCTGATTAGCATATAAATAGTCACCTAGGCCATCTCTCCTTGAATACCCTGGATCAGCTGGGGCTGGTTCCCGGCAGGTGGCGCCCGAACAGGGACCTCTGGAGTCAATACTCAAAGCTGAGCAGACAGGAACCACGCAATCAGCAGGCAATAAGCATGGAGCTCAGCGGTGACGAATCATGCTGCTCAACTAGCAATAATCAAGCAGGTGACCAGGCAGAAATCACCCAGCTCAGCTGGCAATTGTCAAGCAGATGAGCTGACAGGAATCACGCAGCTCAGCTGGCAATTGTCCTGCAGATGAGCCGGCAGGAATCACGCGGCTCAGCAGGCCTGATCAGGTGACTCTGCAGGCACTGATCACGTGGCTGATCAAGTTCAGATCACGTGACTGGTATGCACTGATCTCGGGACTGTATGCACAGATGGCGTGGACTCGGGCACTGATGACCTGGCTCATCGGGCACTGATCGCGTGTTTATCAGGCAGTGATCAGTGAGTGACAGGCGCTCATCATGGGACTGTGCACCCACTGATCACCTGGCTGATCAGGAACTGACCACCTGACTGCGCATGCAGTGATCCTGTGGCTGATCGTTCACTGATCACGTGTTTATCATACGGTGATCACGTGACTGAGAGGCGCTGATCACGTGACTGTGCATTTAGTGTTTACGTGGCTGATCATGCACTGATATCGTGACTGAGCATGCACTGATCATGTGCTGGGAGCGGTGAGGCATTCCACTCTGGACAAAGGTCATGAGGAAGGAGGCTCAGCATACGCAAATGCAGGATCGAGCCTCAGGAGTCCACCCGGATATTCTCGAGCATCTCCCCCAAAAAAACCAGAGTCTGCCTAATTTATTCCTTTGTGCTCTCACCTCTGATTTCACTGGGGCCTGTCCCCACCACCACGATCTCTGTCTGTCTCTGTCAAAGAGTTAACTTACACCTCCAATTCATAAAGTTCCTGGGCAAGTAGGAGTGTCTAAATTCAAACCCCTCAGATGCCTCTCTAATCTGCCTGATCAAACTTCTTGTCTTGCCCGGACTCCTACAGCTATGCATATGATTGTTTACATTCTCCCAGCCTCAGAGGTGCGGGAAGCTAAGATATTCAAATAGCTTAGAGCCTCACAGAGAGTTAGAAACTGTCAGAATAAGACTAGTCAAGGATTTCATTGATGAGCCAATGTTTGCTGCCAAGTGATTTTTCTCATCCCCTGAATTATATCCATGAACGTGTAGTAATTAATATAATTGGTATGTAGAAAAAAATAAGTAGTGGCCTTGGTGTTAGTAACTTTAGACCCTTAAGATACTAAATCCTTTCCTTTGTACTAAACCCATTACACATCCACCATATATGAATGCAATTTTATCTTTAGAAGATCAGTGCCACACCTTAAAATAATTACTCTTAGAGAAAATAAGTCTTTGTGGAAAAGTCCTTGGCAAGAGTCATAAAATGTTAGTAGGCCTTCTGGCCTGAAGATGATGTAAATCACCTAAACCATTTTATACGATAAATTTGCAGGAAAGAAACCCTTGTTTTTGATAAGAATCAAAGACTGCTGACTTTGCATCCCTATTATCCTCTATGTGTCCTTTAGGGTATAAAAAACCCTGTTGAAATTCTCTCTGTCAGGCCTTGCTCACCAACGCATTGGTCTCCCCATGTCATTCTTCCCTTTAACTTCCAGCTGAGTCTCCATCTGCAGCGTGGAACCCATCGATTACTAATTATGCCTGGGCTGCTAAGACCCACTCGAGAAGGTGTCTAGGGTGAGCGCCTTCCGCTATTCGAGTGGAGGACTGCGGCCTAGGTACGTGGTGCAAACTTCTTGTCTTGAAGATTTATTGGTCTCCCGCGTAAACCAAGCTACTCGGTCTCTTTTCTCCACTGAATTTTCCTACTGAGCTATCCTCAGACTACTATTCTTGATATCTCTGATGAGCATATAAATAGTTGCCTAGGCCATCTCTCCTTCCAATACCCTGGATCAGCTGGGGCTGGTTCCTGGCAGGTGGCGCCCCAACAGGGACCTCTGGCGGCAATACTCAAAGAGCTGAGCAGACAGGAACCACGCAATCAGTAGGGAATAAGCATGGAGCTCAGCAGTGACGAATCATGCTGCTCAACTAGCAATAATCAAGCAGGGACCAGGCAGGAATCATGCAGCTCAGCTGGCAATTGTCAAGCAGATGAGCTGACAGGAATCACGCAGCTCAACTGGCAATTGTCATGCAGATGAGCGGCAGGAATCACGCAGCTCAGCAGGCCCTGATCACGTGACTCTGCAGGCACTGATCATGTGGCTGATCAAGTTCAGATCACGTGACTGGTATGCACTGATCACGTGGCTATTATGCACTGATCACGGGACTGCGCATACACTGATGACCTGGCTGATCGGGCACTGATCACGTGTTTATCAGGCAGTGATCAGTGAGTGACAGGCACTGATCATGGGACTGTGCACGCACTGATCACGTGGCTGATCAGGAACTGACCACCTGACGGGCGCATGCAGTAATCACTTGGCTGATCGTTCACTGATCACGTGTTTATCATACAGTGATCACGTGACTGAGAGGCGCTGATCACGTGACTGTGCAGACAGTGATCACGTGGCTGATCATGCACTGATATCGTGACTCAGCATGCACTGATCATGTGCGGGAGCCGGTGAGGCATTCCACTCTGAACAAAGGTCATGAGGAAGGAGGCTCAGCATACGCAAATGAAGGATCGAGTCTCAGGAGTCCACCGGATATTCTCGAGCATCTCCCCCAAAAAAGCAGAGTCTGCCTCCTTTATTGCTTTGTGCTCTCACCTCTGATTTCACTGGGGTTGTCCCCACCACGATCTCGCTCTCTCTGTCAAAGAGTTACTTACAGCTCCAAGTCATAAAGTTCCTTGTGATTCTTCCTGTAACTTCCAGCCGAGTCTCCATCTGGAGCTCGGAAGCCACCAGGCTTACTAATTATGCCTGGGCTGCTAAGACCCACTTGAGAAGGTGTCTAGGGTGAGGCACCTTCCGCTATTCAAAGAGGCGCCTGCCCATCCGTAAAGTGGTGCAAACTTCTTGTCTTGAAGTTTTATGGGTATCCCCATAAGCCAAGCTACTCAGTCTCCTTTCCCACGAATTTTCCTACTGCGCTATCCTCATACTATTGTTCTTGATATCTCTGATTAGCATATAAATAGTCGCCTAGGCCATCTCTCCTTGAATACCCTGGATCAGCTGGGGCTGGTTCCCGGCAGGTGGCGCCGAACAGGGACCTCAGAAAGCAATACTCAAAGAGCTGAGCAGACACGAACCACGCAATCAGCAGGCAATAAGCATAGAGCTCAGCAGTGACGAATCTTGCTGCTCAACTGGCAATAATCAAGCAGGTGACCAGGCAGGTATCACGCAGCTCAGCTGGCAATTGTCCAGCAGATGAGCCGACAGGAATCACGCAGCTCAGCTGGCGGTGTCATGCAGATGAGCCGGCAGAAATCACGCAGCTCAGCAGGCCTGATCACGTGACTCTGCAGGCACTGATCACGTGGCTGATAGGGTACAGATCACGTGACTGAGGATTCACTGATCACGTGGCTATCATGCACTGATCTCGTGACTGCGCATTCACTGATGGCGTGGCTGATCAGGCACTGATCACATGGCTCATCACGCACTTATCACGTGTTTCTCAGGCAATGACCTGGCAGTGACTGACAGGCGCTGATCATGGGACTGTGCGCACTGATCACGTGGATATCGTGCACTGATCACGTGACTGGGCATCAAATGATGGCGTGGCTGATCAGGCACTGATCACCTGTTTATCAGGCAGTGATGAGTGACTGACAGGCGATGATCATGGACTCTGTGCACTGATCACGGACTAGGCTGACCAGGAAGTGACCACCTGACTGGGCATGCAGTGATCACCTGGCTGGTCGTTCACTGATCACGTGTTTATCATACGGTGATCGCGTGACTGAGAGGCCCTGATCACGTGACTGTGCCGTCAGTGATCACGTGGCTGATCATGCACTGATATCGTGACTGAGCATGCACTGATCATGTGCCGGGAGACTGTGAGGCGTTCCACTCTGGACAAAAGTCATGAGGAAGGAGGCTCGGCATTCAGTAAATGTGGGATCGAGCCTTAGGTGTCCACCGGATATTCTCGAGCATCTCCCCCAAAAAAACCAGAGTCTGCCTACTGTATTGCTTTGTGCTCTCACCTCTGATTTCACTTGGGGCTGTCCCCACCACCATCTCGCTCTCTCTGTCAAAGACTTAACTTACAGCTCAATTCATAAATTTCCTTGTCATTCTTCCTTTAACTTCCAGCTGAGTCTCCATCTGGAGCGTGGAACCCTACGCTTACTAATTCTGACTGGGCTGCTAAGACTCACTTCGAAAAGGTGTCTAGGGTGAGGCACCTTCCGCTATTCGAGAGGCGCCTGCGGCTCGTAAGTGGTGTAAACTTCTTGTCTTTAAGTTTGATTGGTCTCCCATAAACCAAGCTACTCAGTCTCTTTTCTCCACCGAATTTATCTACTGAGCTATCCTCATACTATTATTCTTGACATCTCTGATTAGCATATGAATAGACGCCTAGGCAATCTCTCATTCGAATACCGTGAATCAGCTGGGGCTGGTCCCGGCAGGTGGAGCCTGAACAGGGACCACTGGAGGCAATAATCAAAGAGCTGAGCCGATAGGAACCACGCAATCAGCAGGGAATAAGCATGGAGCTCAGCGGTGACGAATAATGCTGCTCAACTAGCAATAATCAAGCAGGTGACCAGGCAGAAATCACCCAGCTCAGCTGGCGTTGTCATGCAGATGATCCGGCAGGAATCACGCAGCTCAGAAGGCCCTGATCACGTGACTCTGCAGACACTGATCACGTGGCTGATCAAGTACAGATCACGTGACTGAGCATGCACTGATCACGTGGCTATCATGCACTGATCACGTGACTGCACATGCACTGATGACCTGGCTGATCAGTCACTGATCACATGTTTATCAGGCAGTGATCAGTGACTGACAGGCGCTGATCATGGGACTGTGCACGCACTGACATCTCTGATTAGCATATGAGTAGTCGCCTGGCCATCTCTCCTCCGAATACCCTGGATCAGCTGGGGCTGTTCCCGGGAGGTGGCGCCCGATCAGGGACCTCAGAAGGCAATATTCAAAGAGCTGAGCAGACACGAACCACGAAATCAGCAGGCAATGAGCATGGGGCTCAGCAGTGACGATTCATGCTCCTCCACTGGCAATAATCAAGCGGGTGACCAGGCAGGAATCACGCAGCTCAGCTGGCAATTGTCATGCAGATGAGCTGGCGAAACATGGAGCTCAGCAGGCCTGATCACGTGACTCCGCAGGCACTGATTGCGTGGCTGATCAAGTACAGTCACGTGACTGAGCATGCACTGATCACGTGGCTATCATGCACTGATCACCTGACTGCACAAGCACTGATGGCGTGGCTGATCAGGCACTGATCACATGGCTCATCATGCACTGATCACGTGTTTATCAATCGGTGATCACGTGACTGTGCAGTCAGTGATCACGTGGCTGATCATGTTCTGATATCGTGACTGAGCATGCCTGATCATGTGGATATCATGCACTGATCACGTGACTGAGCATGCACTGATGGCGTGGCTGATCAGGCACTGATCACATGGCTCATCATGCACTGATCACGTGTTTATCAGACAATGATCAGTGACAAACAGGCGCTGTTCATGGGACTGTGCTACCTGATCGCGTGGCTATCATGCACTGATCACGGGACTGCTAAGACTCAAAAGCACTGATGGCGTGGCTGATCAGGCACTGATCACTTGGCTCATCATGCACTGATCACGTGTTTCTCAGGCAATGATTGGTGACTGACAGGCGCTGATCACGGCACTGTGCGCGCACTGATCACGTGGCTGATAGGCACTGATCACCTGTTTATCAGGCAGTGATCAGTGACTGGCGGCGCTGATCATGGGACTGTGCGCGCACTGATCGCGTGGCTGATCAGGAACTGACCACCTGACTGCGCATCCAGTGATCACGTGGCTGGTCGTTCACTGATCACGTGTTTATCAATCGGTGATCACGTGACTGTGCAGTCAGTGATCACGTGGCTGATCATGCTCTGATATCTCGTGACTGAGCATGCACTGATCACGTGGCTATCATGCACTGATCACCTGACTGCGCATGTGCTCATGGCGTGGCTGATCAGGCACTGAACACATGGCTCATCATGCACTGATCACGTGCTCATCAGGCGATGATCAGTGACTGACAGGGGCTGATCTTGGGACTGTGCGCGCACTCAACACGTGGCTGATCAGGAACTGACCACCTGACTGCCCATGCAGTGATCACCGTGGCTGGTCGTTCACTGATCACGTGTTTATCATACGGTGATCAAGGAACTCAGAGGCGCTGATCACGTGATTCTGCAGGCAGTGATCACGTGGTTGATCATGCACTTATATCGTGACTGAGCATGCACTGATCATGTGCCGGGAGGCGGTGAGGCATTCCACTCTGGACAAAGGTCATGAGGAAGGAGGCTCGGCATACGCAAAATGCTGGATCGAGCCTCAGGAGTCCACCAGGATATTCTCGAGCATCTCACCCCAAAAAACCAGAGTCTGCCTACTGTATTGCTTTGTGCTCTCACCTTTGATTTCACTGGGGGCTGTCCCCACCACCATCTCGCTGTCTCTGTCAAAGAGTTAACTTACAGCTCCAATTCATAAAGTTCCTTGTCATTCCTCCCTTTAACTTCCAGGTGAGTCTCCATCTGGAGTCACGGAACCCACCACGCTTACTAAGTATGCCTGGGCTGCTAAGACCCACTCGAGAGAAGGTGTCTAGGGTGAGGCACCTTCCGCTATTCGAGGCGCCTGTGGCTCGTAAGTGGTGCAAACTTCTTGTCTTGAAGTTTGATTGGTCTTCCAAAAACCAAGCTACTCAGTCTCTTTTCTCCACCGATTTTTCTTACTGAGCTATGTTCATATTATTATTCTTGATATCTCTGATTAGCATATAAATAGTCGCCTAGGCCATCTCTCCTTGAATACCCTGGATCAGCTGAGGCTGGTCCCGGCAGGTGGCACTGAACAGGGACCTCTGAGGCAATACTCAGAGAGCTGAGCAGACACGAACCCACGCAATTAGCAGGCAATAAGCATGGAGCTCAGCGGTGACGAATCATGCTGCTCATCTGGCAATAATCAAGCAGGTGACCAGGCAGGAATCACACAGCTCAGGTGGCAATTGTCAAGCAGATGAGCCGACAGGAATCACGCAGCTCAGCTGGCAATTTTCATGCAGATGAGCGGCAGGAATCACGCAGCTCAGTAGGCCCTGATCACGTGACTCTGCAGGCACTGATCACGCGCGGCTGATCAGGTACAGATCACGTGACTGAGCATGCACTGATCACCTGGCTATCATGCACTGATCACGTGACGGGCATGCACTGATGACGTGGCTGATCAGGCACTGATCACATGCCTCATCATGCACTTATCACGTGATTATAAGGCAGTGATCAGTGACTTACAGGCGCTGTTCACCGGACTGTGCACACTGGTTCACGTAGCTATCATGCACTGATCACGTGACTAGGCATGCACTGTTGGCGTGGCTGAGCGGGCACTGATCACGTGTTTATCAGGCTGGTGTTAAGTGACTGACAGGTGCTGATCATGGGACTGTCTTGCGCACTGATCACGTGGCTGATCACGAACTGAGCACCTGACTGTGCATGCAGTGATCACGTCGGCTGGTCATTCACTGATCAGGTGTTTATCATCACGGTGATCGCGTGACTGTTCAGTCAGTGACGTGACGTGGCTGATCATGCTCTGACATCGTGACTGAGAATGCACTGATCATGTGCGGGGAGCGGTGAGGCATTCCACTCTGGACAAAGGTCATGAGGAAGGAGGCTGGGCAAACGCAAATGCGGGATTGAGCCTCAGGAGTCCTGGGTATTCTCGAGCATCTCCCCCCAAAAAAACCAGAGTCACGCCTACTGTATTTCTTTGTGCTCTCACCTCTGATTTCACTGGGGCTGTCCCCACCACCATCTCGCTCTCTCTGTCAAAGAGTTAACACAGCTCCAATTCATAAAGTTCCTTGTCATTCTTCCCTTTAACTTCAGCTGAGTCTCCATCTGGCCTTGGAACCCACCGTGTTTACTAATTATGCCTGGGCTGCTAAGACCCTCGAGAAGGTGTCTGGGTGAGGCACCTTCCGCTATTTGAGGGCACCCTGCGGCCTCCGGAGTGGTGCAAACTTCTTGTCTTGAGTTTGATTGGTCTCGCATAAACCAAGCTATTCAGTCTCTTTTCTCCACGATTTTCCTACTGAGCTATCCTCCATACTACTATTCTGACATCTCTGATTAGCATATGCATATCGCCCTAGGCCATCTCTCCTTGAATACCCTGGATCAGCTGGGGCTGGGCCCGGGCAGGTGGCACCGAACAGGGACCTCAGGAGGGCAATACTCAAAGAGCCAGCAGACTGAACAAGGCAATCAGCAGGCAATAAGCATGGAGCTCAGCAGTGACGAATCATGCTGCTCAACTACCAATAATCAAGCAGGTGACCAGGCAATGAATCACGCAGCTCAGCTGGCAATTGTCCAGCAGATGAGCCGACAGGAATCACGCAGCTCAGCTGTCAATTGTCATGCAGATGAGCGGCAGGAATCACGCGGCTCATCAGGCCCTGATCACGTGATTCTGCAGGCACTGATCACGTGGCTGATAAAGTACAGATCACGTGACTGAGGATTCACTGATCTCGTGGCTATCATGCACTGATCACGTGACTGCCCATGCACTGACGACGTGGCTGATCAGGCACTGATCACATGGCTCATCATGCACTGATCACGTGTTTATCAGGCGGTGATAAGTGACTGACAGGCGCTGTTCATGGGACTGTGCGCACTGATCACGTGGCTATCATGCACTGATCACGTGACTGCGCATGCACTGATAGCGTGGCTGATCAGGCACTGATCACGTGTTTATCAGGCAGTGATCAGTGACTGACAGGTGCTAATCATGGGACTGTGCACGCACTGAACACGTGGCTGATCAGGAACTGACCACCTGACTGCCCATGAAGTGATTACGTGGCTGGTCGTTTCACTGATTACGTGTTTATCATAAGGTGATAATGTGACTGAGAGGCGCTGATCTCGTGACTGTGCCGTCAGTGATCACGTGGCTGATCATGCACTGATATCGTGACTGAGCATGCACTGATCATGTGCCGGGAGCGGTGAGGCATTCCCTCTGGACAAAGATCATGAGGAAGGGAGGCGGAATACGCAAATGTGGGATCGAGCCTCACGAGTCCACCGGATATTCTCGAGCATCTCCCCCAAAAAACCAGAGTCTGCCTACTGTATTGCTTTGTGCTCTCCCCTCTGATTTCACTGGGGCTGTCCCCACCACCATCTCGCTCTCTCTGCCAAAGAGTTAACTTACAGCTCCAATTCATAAAGTTCCTTGTCATTCTTCCTTTAACTTCCAGCTGAGTCTCCATCTGGGTAGCGGGACCCCACCACGCACTAGTTATTCCTGGGCTGCTAAGACCCCTCCAAAAGGTGTCTAGGGTGAGGCACCTTCCGCTATTCGAGAGGGCACCTGAGGCTTAGGTAAGTGGTGCAAACTTCTTGTCTTGAAGTTTGATTGGTCTCCCGCGTAAATCAAGCTACTCAGTCTCTTTTCTCCACGAATTTTCCTACTGAGCTATCCTCATACAATTATTCTTGACATGTCTGATTAGCATATGAATAGTCGCCTAGGCAATCTCTACTTGAATACCCTGGATCAGCTGGGGCTGGTCCCGGCAGGTGGCCCCGAACAGGGACCTCAGGAGGCAATACTCAAGAGCTGAGCACACGAACCAGGCAATCAGCAGGCAATAAGCATGGACCTCAGCAGTAACGAATCATGGTTCTCAACTGGCAATAATCAAGCAGGTGACCAGGCAGGAATCACGCAGGCACAGCTGGCAATTGTCATGCAGATGAGCCGGCAGGAATCACGCAGCTCAGCAGGCCCTGATCACGTGACTCTGCAGGCACTGGTCACGTGGCTATCATGCACTGATCTCGTGACTGCGCATACACTGATGATGTGGCTGATCAGGCACTGATCATGGCTCATCATGCACTGATCACGTGTTTCTCAGGCAATGATCAGTTCTGACAGGCGCTGATCATGGGACTGTGCACCCACTGATCACTTGGCTGTCATGAACGGATCACGTGACTGCGCATGCACTGAAGATGTGGCTGATCAGGCACAGATCACCTGGCTCATCATGCACTTATCACGAATTTCTCAGGCAATGATCAGTGACTGCCAGGGCTGATCAAGGGACTGTGCGCGCACTGATCACGTGGCTATCATGCACTGATCACGTGACTGCACGCATGCACTGATAGCGTGGCTGATCGGGCACTGATCTCCTGTTTATCAGGCAGTGATCAGTGACTTTGGCCTGATCAGGGACTGTGCACCGCACTGATCACATGGCTATCATGCACTGATAACGTGACTGCGCTTTAAGCACTGATAGCGTGGCTGATCGGGCACTGATCTCCTGTTTATCAGGCGGTGATCAGTGACTGACAGGCGCTGATCAGGGACTGTGCACGCACTGATCACGTGGCTATCATGCACTGATCTCGTGACTGCCCATGCACTGGTCACGTGGCTGATCAGGCACTTATCACATGGCTCGTCATGGCTGATCACGTGTTTCTCAGGCAATGATCAGTGACTGACAGGCGCTGATCATGGGACTGTGCACGCAGCTGATCACGTGGCTATCATGCACTGATCAGCGTGACTGCCCATGCACTGGAGCGTGGCTGATCAGGCACTTATCACATGGCTCGTCATGCACTGATCACCTGTTTATCAGGCGGTGATCAGTGACGACAGGCGCTGATCACGGGACTGTGCGCGCTGATCACGTGGCTATCATGCACTGATCACGTGACTGTGCATTCACTGATGGCGTGGCTGATCAGGCACTGATCACATGGCTCATCATGCACTTATCACGTGTTTCTCAGGCAATGATCACATGACTGACAGGCGCTGATCAATGGACTGTGCACGAGTGATCACCTGGCTATCATGCACTGATCAGGTGACTGCGCATTCACTGACGCGTGGCTGATCAGGCACTGATCACACGTGGCTCATCATCCACTTATCATGTGTTTATCAGGCGGTGATGAGTGACTGACAAGCGATGATCATGGGACTGTGCACGACTGATCACGTGGCTGATCAGGAAGTGACCACATGACTGGGCATGCAGTGATCAAGTGGTTGGGCGTTCACTGATCACGTGTTTATCATTCGGTGATCACACATGACTGAGTGGCGCTGATCACGTGACTCTGCCGACAGTGATCACCTGGCTGATCATGCACTTATATCGTGACTGAGCATGCACTGATCATGTGCGGGAGCCTGTGAGGCATTCCCTCTGAACAAAAGTCATGAGGAAAGAGGCTCGGCATACACAAATGCAGGATAGAGCATCAGGAGTCCACCCGGATATTCTCGAGCATCTCCCCAAAAAACCAGAGTCTGCCTACTGTATTGCTTTGTGCTCACCTCTGATTTCTCTTGGGGCTGTCCCCACCACCATCTCGCTCTCTCTGCCAAAGAGTTAACTTACAGCTCAATTCATAAAGTTCCTTGTCATTCTTCCTTTAACTTCCAGCTGAGTCTCCATCTGGAGCGGGAACCCACCACGCTTACTAGTTATTCCTGGGCTGCTAAGACCCACTCCAAAAGGTGTCTAGGTGAGGCACCTTCCGCTATTTTGAGGGCACCTGAGGCTTAGGTAAGTGGTGCAAACTTCTTGTCTTGAAGTTTGATTGGTCTCCAGCGTAAATCAAGCTACTCAGTCTCTTTTCTCCACCGAATTTTCCTACTGAGCTATCCTCATACAATTATTCTTGACATGTCTGATTAGCATATGAATAGTCGCCTAGGCAATCTCTACTTGAATACCCTGGATCAGCTGGGGCTGGTCCCGCAGGTGGCCCCTGAACAGGGACCTCAGGAGGCAATACTCAAAGAGCTGAGCACACACGAACCAGGCAATCAGCAGGCATAAGCATGGACCTCAGCAGTAACGAATCATGGTTCTCAACTGGCAATAATCAAGCAGGTGACCAGGCAGGAATCACGCAGCACAGCTGGCAATTGTCATGCAGATGAGCGGGCAGGAATCACGCAGCTCAGCAGGCCCTGATCACGTGACTCTGCAGGCACTGGTCACGTGGCTATCATGCACTGATCTCGTGCTGTCATGCGAACAGGTGACACTGATGATGTGGCTGATCAGGCACTGATCACATGGCTCATCATGCACTGATCACGTGTTTTCAGGCAATGATCAGTCCTGACAGGCGCTGATCATGGGACTGTGCACCCACTGATCACTTGGCTATCATGCACGGATCACGTGATCGCGCATGCACTGAAGATGTGGCTGATCAGGCACAGATCACCTGGCTCATCATGCACTTATCACGCATTTCTCAGGCAATGATCAGTGACTGCCAGGCGCTGATCAAGGGACTGTGCACGCACTGATCACGTGGCTATCATGCACTGATCACGTGACTCGCGCATGCACTGATGACGTGGCTGATCGGGCACTGATCTCCTGTTTATCAGGCAGTGATCAGTGACTGACCTGCGCAGATCAAGGACTGTGCACGCACTGATCACATGGCTATCATGCACTGATAACGTGACTGCGCGCAAGCACTGATGACGTGGCTGATCGGGCACTGATCTCCTGTTTATCAGGCAGTGATCAGTGACTGACAGGCGCTGATCAAGGGACTGTGCACGACTGATCACGTGGCTATCATGCACTGATCTCGTGACTGCCCATGCACTGGCGACGCGGGCTGATCAGGCACTTATCACATGGCTCGTCATGAACTGATCACGTGTTTCTCAGGCAATGATCAGTGACTGACAGGCGCTGATCATGGGACTGTGCACGCACTGATCACGTGGCTATCGCACTGATCTCGTGACTGCCCATGCACTGGTGACGTGGCTGATCAGGCACTTATCACATGGCTCGTCATGCACTGATCACCTGTTTATCAGGCAGTGATCAGTGACTGACAGGCGCTGATCATGGGACTGTGCACGCACTGATCACGTGGCTATCATGCACCGATCACGTGACTGTGCATTCACTGATGACGTGGCTGATCAGGCACTGATCACATGGCTCATCATGCACTTATCACGTGTTTCTCAGGCAATGATCTGTGACCGACAGGCGCTGATCAATGGACTGTGCACGCACTGATCACCTGGCTATCATGCACTGATCAGGTGACTGCGCATTCACTGATGACGTGGCTGATCAGGCACTGATCACATGGCTCATCATCCACTTATCATGTGTTTATCAGGCAGTGATGAGTGACTGACAGGCGATGATCATGGACTGTGCACGCACTGATCACGTGGCTGATCAGGAAGTGACCACATGACTGGGCATGCAGTGATCAAGTGGTTGGGCGTTCACTGATCACGTGTTTATCATTCGGTGATCACATGACTGAGTGGCGCTGATCACGTGACTCTGCCGACAGTGATCACCTGGCTGATCATGCACTTATATCGTGACTGAGCATGCACTGATCATGTGCCGGGAGCCTGTGAGGCATTCCACTCTGAACAAAAGTCATGAGGAAAGAGGCTCGCATACACAAATGCAGGATAGAGCATCAGGAGTCCACCCGGATATTCTCGAGCATCTCCCCAAAAAAACCAGAGTCTGCCTACTGTATTGCTTTGCGCTCACCTCTGATTTCTCTTGGGGCTGTCCCCACCACCATCTCGCTCTCTCTGTCAAAGAGTTAACTTACAGCTCCAATTCATAAAGTTCCTTGTCATTCCTCCCTTTAACTTTCAGCTGAGTCTCCATCTGGAGCGGGAACCCACCATGCTTACTAATTATGCCTGGGGTGCTAAGACCCACTCAAGAAGGTGTCTAGGGTGAGGCACCTTCCGCTATTTGAGAGGGCGCCTGTGGACTACGTAAGTGTTGCAAACTTCTTGTCTTGAAGTTTGATTGATCTCCGAGTAAACCAAGCTACTCAGTCTCTTTTCTCCACCGAATTTTCCTACTGAGCTATCCTAATACGATTATTCTTGACATCTCTGATTAGCATATGAGTAGTCGCCTAGGATATCTCTGCTTCAATACCCTGGATCAGCTGGGGCTCGCCCCCGCAGGTGGCGCCTGAACAGGGACCTCAGGAGGCAATACTCAAAGAGCTGAGCAGACACGAACCACGCAATCAGCAGGCAATAAGCATGGAGCTCAGCAGTGAGGAATCATGCTGCTCAACTGGCATAATCAAGCAGGTGACCAGGTAGGAATCACGCAGCTCTGCTGGCAATTGCCATGCAGATGAGCCGGCGGCAATCACGCAGCTCAGCAGGCCCTGATCACGGGACTCTGCAGGCACTGATCACGTGGCTAATCAAGTACAGATCACGTGACTGAGCATGCACTGATCACGTGGCTGTCGCGCACTGAACAGGTGACTGCACATGCATGAATGACATGGCTGATCAGGCACTGATCACATGGCTCATCATGCACTGATCACGTGTTTCTCAGGCAATGATCAGTGACTGGCAGGCGCTGATCATGGGGACTGTGCACGCACTGATCACGTGGCTATCATGCACTGATCACCTGACTGCGCATTCACTGATGACGTGGCTGATCAGGCACTGATCACATGGCTCATCATGCACTGATCACACGTTTCTCAGGCAATGATCAGTGACTGGCAGGCGCTGATCATGGGACTGTTCACGCACTGATCACGTGGCTATCATGCACTGATCACGTGACTGCGCATTCACTGAACACGTGGCTGATCAGGAACTGACCACCTGACTGCCCATGAAGTGATTACGAGGCTGGTCGCTCACTGATTACGTGTTTATCATAAGGTGATAATGTGACTGAGAGGCGCTGATCTCGTGACTGTGCCGCCAGTGATCACATGGCTGATCATGCACTGATATCGTGACTGAGCATGCACTGATCATGTGCCGTGGCCAGTGAGGCATTCCACTCTGAACAAATATCATGAAAAGGAGGCTCGAATACGAATGCGGGATCGAGCCTCAGGATTCAACCGGATATTCTCGAGCATCTCCCCATAAAAAAACCAGAGTCTGCCTACTGTATTGATTTGTGCTCTCACCTCTGATTTCACGCGGCTGTTCCCCACCACCATCTCGCCTCACTGTCAAAGAGTTAACTTATAGCCCAATTCATAAAGTTCCTTGTCTTTCTTCCCTTTAACTTCCAGCTGAGTCTCCATCTGGAGCGGAACCCACCACGCTTACTAATTATGCCTGGGTGCTAAGACCCACTCGAGAAAGTGTCTAGGGTGAGGCACCTTCCGCTATTCGAGAGGCGCCTGCGGCCTATGTAAGTGGTGCAAACTTCTTGTCTTGAAGTTTGATTGGTCTCCGCGTAATACAATCTACTCAGTCTCTTTTTTCCACCGAATTTTCCTACTGAGCTATCCTCATACTATTATTCTTGACATCTCTGTTTAGCATATGAATAGTCGCCTAGGCCATCTCTCCTTCGAATATCCTGGATCAGCTGGGGCTGTTCCCGGCAGGTGGTGCCTAACAGGGACTCAGGAGGCAATACTCAAAGAGCTGAGCAAACACGAACCAGGCAATCAGCAGGCAATAAGCATGGAGCTCAGCAGTGATGAATCTTGCTGCTCAACTGGCAATAATCAAGCAGGGACCAGGCAGGAATCACGCAGCTCAGCTGGCAATTGTCCAACAGATGAGCGGACAGGAATCACGCAGCTCAGCTGGCAAATGTCATGCAGATGAGCCGGCAGGAATCACGCAGCTCAGCAGGCCCTGAACACGTGACTCTGCAGGCACTGATCACGTGGCTGATCAAGTACAGATCACCTGACTGAGCAGGCACTGAACAGGTGGCTGATCGAGCACTAATTACGTGGCTCAACATGCACTGATCACGTGTTTATCAGGCAGTGATCAGTGACTGACAGGCGCTGATCATGGGACTCTTCACACACTGATCACGTGGCTGATCAGGAACTGCCCACCTGACTGCCCTTGCAGTGATCCCGTGGCTGATCGCTCACTGATCATGTGTTTATCATACAGTGATCACCTGACTGAGAGGCACTGATCACGTGACTGTGCAGTCAGTGATCACGTGGGTGATCATGCAATGATATCGTGACTGAGCATGCACTGATCAGGTGGCTGATCATGCACTGATATTGTGACTGAGCTTGCCCTGATCATGCGCCATGAGTCGGTGTGGCATTCCACTCTGGGCAAAGGTCATGAGGAAGGAGGCTTGCCATATGCAAATGCGGATCGAGCCTCAGGAGTCCACCCGGATATTCTCGAGCATCTCCCCCAAAAAAGCAGAGTCTGCCTCCTTTATTGCTTTGTGCTCTCACCTCTGATTTCACTGGGGTTGTCCCCACCACCATCTCTCTCTCTCTGTCAAAGAGTTAACTTACAGCTCCAATTCATAAAGTTCCTTGTGATTCTTCCCTGTAACTTCCAGCCGAAGTCTCCATCTGAGCACGGAAGCCACCAGGCTTACTAATTATGCCTGGGCTGCTAAGACCCACTTGAGAAGGTGTCTAGGGTGAGGCACCTTCCGCTATTCGAGAGGACGCCTGTGGCCTACGTAAGTGGTGCAAACTTCTTGTCTTGAAGTTTTATTGGTATCCCCATAAGCCAAGCTACTCAGTCTCCTTTCCCACCGAATTTTCCTACTGAGGTATCCTCATACTATTGTTCTTGATATCTCTGATTAGCATATAAATAGTCGCCTAGGCCATCTCTCCTTCAATACCCTGGATCAGGTGGGGCTGGTCCCGGCAGGTGGGGCCCCAACAGGGACCTCTGAGGCAATACTCAAAGAGCTGAGCAGACACGAAACACGCAATCATCAGGCAATAAGCATGGAGCTCAGCAGTAATGAATCATGCTGCTCAACTGGCAATAATCAAGTAGGTGAGAAGGCAGGAATCACACAGCTCAGCTGGCAGTTGTCAAGCAGATGAGCCGACAGGAATCACGCAGCTCAGCTGGCAATTGTCATGCAGATGAGCCAGCACGAATCACGCAGCTCAGCTGGCAATTGTCATGCAGATGAGCCGGCAGGAATCACGCAGCTCAGCAGGCCCTGATCACGTGACTCTGCAGGCACTGATCACGTGGCTGATCAAGTACAGATCACGTGACTGAGCATGCACTGATCACGTGGCTATCATGCACTGATCACGGGACTGCCCATGCACTGATGTCGTGGCGGATCGGGCACTGATAACGTGGCTCATCATGCACTGATCACGTGTTTATCAGACAGTGATCAGTGACTGACAGGCGCTGATCATGGACTGTGCACACACTGATCACGTGGCTGATCAGGAAATGACCACCTGACTGTGCATGCAGTGATCACGTGGCTGGTCGTTCACTGATCAGTTGTTTATCATACGGTGATCACGTGAATGAGAGGCGATGATCACGTGACTGTGCCGTCAGTGATCACGTGGCTGATCATGCACTGATATCGGACTGAGCATGCACTGATCATGTGCCGGGAGCCGTGAGGCATTCCACTCTGGACTAAGGTCATGAGAAAGGAGGCTCAGCAAACGCAAATTCGGGATCGAGCCTCAGGAGTCCACCCGGATATTCTCGAGCAAATCCCCAAAAAAACCAGAGTCTACCTAATTTATTCCTTTGTGCTCACCTCTGATTTTCCATGCGTGCCTGTCCCCACCACGATCTCGCTGTCTCTGTCAAAGTGTTAACTTACAGCTCCAATTCATAAAGTTCCTTGTCATTCTTCCCTTTAACTTCCAGCTGAGTCTCCATCTGGGAGATGGAACACACCACGCTTACTAAATATGCCTGGGTTGCTAAGACCCACTTGAGAAGGTGTCTAGGGTGAGGCACCTTCCGCTATTCGAGAGGGGCGCCTGCGCCTACGTAAGTGGTGCAAACTTCTTGTCTTGAAATTTTATTGGTCTCCGGCGTAAACCAATCTACTCAGTCTCTTTCTCCACCGAATTTTCCTACTGAGCTATCCTCATACTATTATTCTTGATATCTCTGATTAGCATATAAGTAGTCACCTAGGCCATCTCTCCTTCGAATACACTGGATCAGCTGGGCTGGTCCTCGCAGGTGGCCCCTAACGGGACCTCTGGAGGAAATACTCAAAGAGCTGAGCAGACCCGAACCACACAATTAGCAGGCAATAAGCATGGAGCTCAGCAGTGACGAATCATGCTGCTCAACTAGCAATAATCAAGCAGGTGACCAGGCAGAAATCACGCAGTTCAGTGGGCAATTGTCCAGCAGATGAGCCAGCAGGAATCACGCAGCTCAGCAGGCCCTGATCACCTGACTCTGCAGGCACTGATCACGTGGCTGATGAAGTACAGATCACGTGACTGAGCATGCACTGATCAGGTGGCTATCATGCACTGATCATGTGACTGCCCATGCACTGATGTCGTGGCGGATCAGGCACTGATAACATGGCTCTTCATGCACTGATCACGTGTTTATCAGGCAGTGATCAGTGACTGACAGGCGCTGATCATGGGACTGTGCACACACTGATCACGTGGCTGATCAGGAAATGACCACCTGACTGTGCATGCAGTGATCACGTGGCTGGTCGTTCACTGATCAGTTGTTTATCATACGGTGATCACGTGAATGAGAGGCGATGATCACATGACTGTGCCGCCAGTGATCACGTGGCTTGTCATGCACTGATATCGTGACTGAGCATGCACTGATCATGTGCCGGGAGCCGTGAGGCATTCCACTCTGGACAAAGGTCATGAGGAAGGAGGCTCGGCATACTCAAATGCGGATCGAGCCTCAGGAGTCCACCCGGATATTCTCGAGCATCTCCCCCAAATAACCAGAGTCTGCCTACTGTATTGCTTTGTGCTCTCACCTCTGATTTCACTGGGGCTGTCCCCACCACCTCGCTCTCTCTGTCAAACAGTTAACTTACAGCTCCAATTCATAAAGTTCCTTGTCATTCTTCCCTTTAACTTCCAGCTGAGTCTCCATCTGGAGCGGAACACACCACGCTTACTAAATATGCCTGGGTTGCTAAGACCCACTTGAGAAGGTGTCTAGGGTGAGGCACTTTCCGCTATTCGAGAGAGGCGCCTGTGGCCTACGTAAGTGGTGCAAACTTCTTTTCCTGAAGTTTGATTGGTCTTCCGCGTAAACCAAGCTACTCAGACTCTTTTCTCCACCGAATTTTCCTACTGAGCTATCCTCATCCTATTATTCTTGACATGTCTGATTAGCATATGCATAGTCGCCTGGGCCATCTCTCCTTCCAATACCCTGGATCAGCTGGGGCTGGGCCCGGCAGGTGGCGCCAAGAGGGACTTCAGGAGGGAATACTCAAAGGGCTGAGCAGACACGAACCACGCAAACAGCAGGGAATAAGCATGGAGCTCAGCAGTGATGAATCATGCTCCTCAACTAGCAATAATCAAGCAGGTGACCAGGAAGGAATCACGCAGCTCAGCTGGCAATTGTCAAGCAGATGAGCCGACAGGAATCACGCAGCTCAACTGGCAGTTGTCATGCACATGAGCCGGCAGGAATCACGCAGCTCAGCAAGCCCTGATCACGTGACTCTGCAGGCACTGATCATGTGGCTGATCAAGTACAGATCACGTGACTGAGTATGCACTGATCACGTGGCTATTATGCACTGATCACGGACTGCGCATGCACTGATGACCTGGCTGATGGGGCACTGATCACGTGTTTATCAGGCAGTGATCAGTGAGTGACAGGCGCTGATCATGGGACTGTGCACGCACTGATCACGTTGCTGATCAGGAACTGACCACCTGACGGCGCATGCAGTAATCACTTGGCTGATCGCTCACTGATCACGTGTTTATTATACAGTGATCACGTGACTGAGAGGCGCTGATCACGTGACTGTGCAGACAGTGATCACGTGGCTGATCATGCACTGATATCGAGTCAGCATGCACTGATCATGTGCCAGGAGCTGGTGAGGCATTCCAATCTGGACAAAAGTCATGAGGAAGGAAGCTCGGCATACGCAAATGAAGGATGGAGTCTCACGAGTCCACCCGGATATTCTCGAGCATCTTCCCCCAAAAAGCAGAGTCTGCCTCCTTTATTGCTTTGTGCTCTCACCTCTGATTTCACTGGGGCCGTCCCCACCACCATCTCGCCTCTCTGTCAAAGAGTTAACTTACAGCTCCAATTCATAAAGTTCCTTGTGATTCTTCCTGTAACTTCCAGCCAGTCTCCATCTGGCCTTGGAAGCCACCAGGCTTACTAATTATGCCTGGGCTGCTAAGACCCACTTGAGAAGGTGTCTAGGTGAGGCACCTTCCGCTATTCGAGAGGCGCCTGCGCCCTACGTAAGTGGTGCAAACTTCTTGTCTTGAAGTTTTATGGGTATCCCGTATAAGCCAAGCTACTCAGTCTCCTCTCCCACCGAATTTTCCTACTGAGCTATCCTCATACTATTGTTCTTGATATCTCTGATTAGCATATGAATAGTCGCCTAGGCCATCTCTCCTTGAATACCCTGGATCAGCTGAGGCTGATCCCCGGCAGGTGGCGCCCGAACAGGGACATCTGGAGGCAATACTCAAAGAGCTGAGCAGACACGAACCACGCAATCATCAGGCAATAAGCATGGAGCTCAGCAGTGATGAATCATGCTGCTCAACTGGAAATAATCAAGCAGGTGAGAAGGCAGGAATCACACAGCTCAGCTCGCAATGGTCAAGCAGATGAGCCGACAGGAATCACGCAGTTCAGCTGGGAATTGTCATGCAGATGAGCCGGCAGGAATCACGCAGCTCAGCAAGCCCTGATCACGTGACTCTGCAGGCACTGATCACGTGGCTGATCAAGTACAGATCACCTGACTGAGCATGCACTGATCACGTGGCTCTCATGCACTGATCCCGGGACTGCCAATGCACTGATGACGTGGCTGATCAGGCACTGATCACATGGCTCATCACGCACTGATCACGTGTTTCTCCGGCAATGATCAGTGACTGACAGGCGCTGATCATGGGACTGTGCACGCACTGAACACGTGGCTGATCAGAACTGACCACCTGATTGCCCATGCAGTGATCACGTGGCTGGTCATTCACTGATTACGAGTTTATCATAAGGTGATAATGTGACTGAGAGGCGCTGATCTCGTGACTGTGCCGTCAGTGATCACGTGGCTGATCATGCACTGATATCGTGACTGAGCATGCACTGATCATGTGCCGGGAGCCGTGAGGCATTCCACTCTGGACAAAGATCATGAGGAAGGAGGCTCGAATACGCAAATGCGGGATGGAGCCTCAGGAGTCCACCAGGATATTCTGGAGCATCTCCCCCAAAAAAACCAGAGTCTGCCTACTGTATTGCTTTGTGCTCTCACCTCTGATTTCACTGTGGCTGTCCCCACCACCATCTCGCTCTCTCTGTCAAAGAGTTAACTTACAGCTCCAATTCATAAAGTTCCTTGTCATTCTTCCTTTAACTTTCAGCTGAGTCTCCATCTGGGCGGGGAACCACCACGCTTACTAATTATGCCTGGGCTGCTAAGACCCACTCGAGAAGGTGTCTAGGTGAGGCACCTTCCTATATTCGAGAGGGCACCTGCGGCCTACGTAAGTGGTGCAAACCTCTTGTCTTGAAGTTTGCTTGGTCTCCGGCGAAACCAAGCTACTCAGTCTCTTTTCTCCACCGAATTTTCCTACTGAGCTATCCTCATACAATTATTCTTGACATCTCTGATTAGCATATGCATAGTCGCCTAGGCCATCTCTACTTTGAATACCCTGAATCAGCTGGGGCTGGTCCCGCATGTGGCCCCCAACAGGGACCTCAGGAGGCAATACTCAAAGAGCTGAGCAGACACGAACCAGGCAATCACCAGGCAATAACCATGGACCTCAGCAGTAACGAATCATGCTGCTCAAATGGCAATAATCAAGCAGGTGACCAGGCAGGAATCACGCAGCTCAGGTGGCAATTGTGAAGCAGATGAGCTGACAGGAATCACGCAGCTCAGCTGGCATTGCCATGCAGATGAGCCGGCAGGAATCACGCAGCTCAGCAGGCCCTGATCACGTGATTCTGCAGGCACTGATCACGTGGCTGAACAACTACAGATCACGTGACTGAGCATGCACTGATGACGTTACTATCCTGCACTGATCACGTGACTGTGCATGCACTGATGACCTGGCTGATCAGGCACTGATCACATGGCTCATCATGCATTGATCACGTGTTTATCAGGCAATGATCAGTGACTGACAGGCGCTGTTCATGGGACTGTGCACGTACTTATCACGTGGCTATCATGCACTGATCACATGAATGCGCATACACTGATGATGTGGCTGATCGGGCACTGATCAAGTGTTTATCAGGCAGTGATCAGTAACCGACAGGCGCTGATCATGGGAGTGTGCACGAACTGATCACGTGGCTGATCCCAGTACCACCTGACTTCCCATGCAGTGATCACGTGGCTGGTCATTCACTGATCACGTGTTTATCATACGGTGATCACGTGACTGTGCAGTCAGCGATCACGTGGCTGATCATGCTCTGATATGGTGACTGAGCATGCATTGATCATATGGCTATCATGCACTGATCACCTGACTGGACATGCACTCATGACGTGGCTGATCAGGCACTGATCACATGGCTCATCATGCACTGATCAGGTGTCTATCAGGCAATGATCAGAGACTGACAGGCGCTCTTCATGGGACTGTGCACGCACTGATCACGTGGCTATCATGCACTGATCACGTGACTGCGCTTGCACTGATGACGTGGCTCATCATGCACTGATCACGTGTTTATCAGGCAGTGATCAGAGACTGACAGGCGCTGATCGTGGGACTGTGCACGCACTGATCATGTGGCTGATCAGGAACTGACCACCTGACTGCGCATGCAGTGATCACGTGGCTGGTCGTTCACTGATCCCGTGTTTATCACACGGTGATCACGTGACTGAGAGGCGCTGATCACGTGACTGTGCCGCCAGTGATCACGTGGCTGATCATGCACTGATATCGTGACTGAGCATGCACTGATCATGTGCCGAGCCGGTGAGGCATTCCACTCTGGACAAAGATCATGAGGAAGGAGGCTCGAATACGCAAATGCGCGGATGGAGCCTCAGGAGTCCACCAGGATATTCTGGAGCATCTCCCCCAAAAAAACCAGAGTCTGCCTACTGTATTGCTTTGTGCTCTCACCTCTGATTTCACTGTGGCTGTCCCCACCACCATCTCGCTCTCTCTGTCAAAGAGTTAACTTACAGCTCCAATTCATAAAGTTCCTTGTCATTCTTCCTTTAACTTTCAGCTGAGTCTCCATCTGAGCGGGAACCACCACGCTTACTAATTATGCCTGGGCTGCTAAGACCCACTCGAGAAGGTGTCTAGGGTGAGGCACCTTCCTATATTCGAGAGGGCACCTGCGGCCCACGTAAGTGGTGCAAACTTCTTGTCTTGAAGTTTGCTTGGTCTCCCCAGCGTAAACCAAGCTAGTCAGTCTCTTTTCTCCACCGAATTTTTCCTACTGAGCTATCCTCATACAATTATTCTTGACATCTCTGATTAGCATATGCATAGTCGCCTAGGCCATCTCTACTTTGAATACCCTGAATCAGCTGGGGCTGGTCTCGCATGTGGCCCCCAACAGGGACCTCAGGAGGCAATACTCAAAGAGCTGAGCAGACACGAACCAGGCAATCACCAGGCACAACCATGGACCTCAGCAGTAACGAATCATGCTGCTCAAATGGCAATAATCAAGCAGGTGACCAGGCAGGAATCACGCAGCTCAGGTGGCGGTGTGAAGCAGATGATCCGACAGGAATCACGCAGCTCAGCTGGCAATTGCCATGCAGATGAGCCGGCAGGAATCACGCAGCTCAGCAGGCCCTGATCACGTGATTCTGCAGGCACTGATCACGTGGCTGAACAACTACAGATCACGTGACTGAGCATGCACTGATGGCGTTACTATCCTGCACTGATCACGTGACTGTGCATGCACTGATGACCTGGCTGATCAGGCACTGATCACATGGCTCATCATGCATTGATCACGTGTTTATCAGGCAATGATCAGTGACTGACAGGCGCTGTTCATGGGACTGTGCACGATTTTATCACGTGGCTATCATGCACTGATCACATGAATGCGCATACACTGATGATGTGGCTGATCGGGCACTGATCAAGTGTTTATCAGGCAGTGATCAGTAACTGACAGGCGCTGATCGCGGGAGTGTGCACGAACTGATCACGTGGCTGATCCCGAAATTACCACCTGACTTCCCATGCAGTGATCACGTGGCTGGTTATTCACTGATCACGTGTTTATCATACGGTGATCACGTGACTGTGCAGTCAGCGATCACGTGGCTGATCATGCTCTGATATGGTGACTGAGCATGCATTGATCATATGGCTATCATGCACTGATCACCTGACTGGGCTTGCACTCATGACGTGGCTGATCAGGCACTGATCACATGGCTCATCATGCACTGATCAGGTGTCTATCAGGCAATGATCAGAGACTGACAGGCGCTCTTCATGGGACTGTGCACGCACTGATCACGTGGCTATCATGCACTGATCACGTGACTGCGCTTGCACTGATGACGTGGCTCATCATGCACTGATCACGTGTTTATCAGGCAGTGATCAGAGACCGACAGGCGCTGATCATGGGACTGTGCACGCAATGATCACGTGGCTGATCAGGAACTGACCACCTGACTGCGCATGCAGTGATCACGTGGCTGGTCGTTCACTGATCCCGTGTTTATCACACGGTGATCACGTGACTGAGAGGCGCTGATCACGTGACTGTGCCGTCAGTGATCACGTGGCTGATCATGCACTGATATCGTGACTGAGCATGAACTGATCATGTGCCGCGAGCCGGTGAGGCATTCCACTCTGGACAAAGGTCATGAGGAAGGAGGCTCGGCATACGCAAATGCGGATCGAGCCTCAGGAGTCCACCCGATATTCTCGAGCATCTCCCCCAAAAAAACCAGAGTCTGCCTACTGTATTGCTTTGTGCTCTCACCTCTGATTTCACTAGGGGCTGTCCTCATCACCATCTCGCTCTCTCTGTCAAAGAGTTAAATTACAGCTTCAATTCATAAAGTTCCTTGTATTTCCTCCCTTGAACTTCCAGCTGTGTCTCCATCTGGAGCGGGAAACCCACCACGCTTACTAATTATGCCTGGGCTGCTAAGAGCCTCTCGAGAAGGTGTCTAGGGTGAGGCACCTTCCGCTATTCGAGAGGGCACCTGTGCCTCAGTAAAGTGGTGCAAACTTCTTGTCTTGAAGTTTGATTGGTCTCCCCGCATAAACCAAGCTACTCAGTCTCTTTTCTCCACCGAATTTATCTACTGAGCTATCCTCATACTATTATTCTTGACATCTCTGATTAGCATATAAATAGTCGCCTAGGCCATCTCTCCTTCGAATACCCTGGATCAGCTGGGGCTGGTCCCGGCAGGTGGCGCCCGAACAGGGACCTCAGGAGGCAATACTCAAAGAGCTGAGCAAACACGAACCAGATAATCAGCAGGCAATAAGCATGGAGCTCAGCAGTGACTTAATCTTGCTGCTCAACTGGCATAATCAAGCAGGTGACCAGGCAGGAATCACGCAGCTCAGCTGGCAATTGTCATGCAGATGAGCCGGCAGGAATCACGCAGCTCAGCAGGCCCTGATCACGTGACTCTGCAGGCACTGATCACGTGGCTGATCAAGTACAGATCACGTGACTGAGCATGCACTGACCCCGTGGCTATCATGCACAGATCACGTGACTGAGCATGCACTGATGACTTGGCTGATCAGGCACTGATCACATGGCTCATCATGCACTGATCACGGGTTTCTCAGGCAATGATCAGTGACTGATAGGCGCTGATCAAGGGACTGTGCACGCACTGATCACGTGGCTATCATGCACTGATCAGGTGACTGCGCATGCACTGATGACCTGGCTGATCGGGCACTGATCAGGTGTTTATCAGGCAGTGATCAGTGACTGACAGGCGCTGATCATGGGACTGTGCACGCACTGATCACCTGGCTGATCAGGAACTGACCATCTGACTGCGCATGCAGTGATCCTGTGGCTGATCGTTCACTGATCACGTGTTTATCATACGGTCATCATGTGACTGAGAGGAGCTGATCACGTGACTGTGCAGTCAGTGCTCACGTGGCTGATCATGCACTGATATCGTGACTGAGCATGCACTGATCATGTGCCGAGCCGTGAGGCATTCCACTCTGGACAAAGGTCATGAGGAAGGAGGCTCGGCATACGCAAATGCGGATCGAGCCTCAGGAGTCCACCCGGATATTCTCGAGCATCTCCCCACAAAAAACCAGAGTCTGCCTACTGTATTGCTTTGTGCCTCCCTCTGATTTCACTGGGGCTGTCCCCACCACCATCTCGCTCTCTCTGTCAAAGAGTTAACTTACAGCTCCAATTCATAAAGTTCCTTGTCATTCTTCCCTTTAACTTCCAGCTGAGTCTCCATCTGGAGCTGGAACCCACCACGCTTACTAATTATGCCTGGGATGCTCAGACCCGCTCGAGAAGGTGTCTAGGTGAGGCACCTTCTGCTATTCGAGAGGGCGCCATGGCCCACGTAAGTGGTGCAAACTTCTTGTCTTGAAGTTTTATTGGTCTCCGCGTAAACCAATCTACTCAGTCTCTTTTCTCCACCGAATTTTTCTTACTGAGCTATGCTCATACTATTATTCTTGATATTTCTGATTAGCATATAAATAGTCGCTTAGGCCATCTCTCCTTCAATACCCTGGATCAGCTGAGGCTGGTCCTCGGCAGGTGGCGCCCGAACAGGGACCTCAGGAGGCAATACTCAAAGAGCTGAGCAGACACGAACCATGCACTCAGCAGGCAATAAGCATGGAGCTCAGCAGTGACGAATCATGCTTCTCAACTAGCAATAATCAAGCAGGTGACCAGGCAGAAATCACGCAGCTCAGCTGGCAATTCTCATGCAGATGAGCCGTCAGGAATCACGCAGCTCAGCAGGCCCTGATCACGTGACTCTGCAGGCACTGATCACGTGGCTGATGAAGTACAGATCATGTGACTGAGCATGCACTGATCACGTGGCTATCATGCATTGATCACGAATTCACGCATGCAGTGATGACGCGTGGTTGATCGGGCACTGATCACGTGGCTCATCATGCACTGATCACGTGTTTTCAGGCAATGATCAGTGACTGACAGGTGCTCATCATGGACTGTGCACGCACTGATCACGTGGCTGATCAGGAACTGACCATCTGACTGGGCATGCAGTGATCACGTGGCTGGTCGCTCACTGATCCCGTGTTTATCATACGGTGATCACGTGACTGAGAGGCGCTGATCACGTGACTGTGCCGTCAGTGATCACGTGGCTGATCATGCACTGATATCGTGACTGAGCATGCACTGATCATGTGCCGGGAGCCGGTGAGGCATTCCACTCTGGACAAAGGTCATGAGGAAGGAGGCTCGCATACTCAAATGCGGATCGAGCCTCAGGAGTCCACCCGGTTATTCTCGAGCATCTCCCCAAAAACCAGAGTCTGCCTACTGTATTGCTTTGTGCTCTCACCTCTGATTTCACTGGGGCTGTCCCCACCACCATCTCGCTCTCTCTGTCAAAGAGTTAACTTACAGCCCAATTCATAAAGTTCCTTGTCATTCCTCCCTTGAACTTCCAGCTGTGTCTCCATCTGGAGTGGGGAACCCACCACGCTTATTAATTATGCCTGGGCTGCTAAGAGCCACTCGAGAAGGTGTCTAGGGTGAGGCACCTTCCGCTATTCGAGAGGGCAACTGCGGCCTACGTAAGTGGTGCAAACTTCTTGTCTTGAAGTTTGATTGGTCTCCAGATAAACCAAGCTACTCAGTCTCTTTTCCACCGAATTTATCTACTGAGCTATCCTCATACTATTATTCTTGACATCTCTGATTAGCATATAAATAGTCGCCAGGCCATCTCTCCTTCAATACCCTGGATCAGCTGGGGCTGGTCCCGGCAGGTGGTGCCCGAACAGGGACCTCAGGAGGCAATACTCAAAGAGCTGAGCAAACACGAACCAGATAATCAGCAGGCACAAGCATGGAGCTCAGCAGTGACGAATCATGCTGCTCAACTGGCAATAATCAAGCAGGTGACCAGGCAGGAATCACGCAGCTCAGCTGGCAATTGTCATGCAGATGAGCCGGCAGGAATCACGCAGCTCAGCAGGCCCTGATCACGTGACTCTGCAGGCACTGATCACGTGGCTGATCAAGTACAGATCACGTGACTGAGCATGCACTGACCCGTGGCTATCATGCACAGATCACGTGACTGAGCATGCACTGATGAATTGGCTGATCAGGCACTGATCACATGGCTCATCATGCACTGATCACGGTTTCTCAGGCAATGATCAGTGACTGACAGGCGCTGATCATGGGACTGTGCACGCACTGATCACGTGGCTATCATGCACTGATCACGTGACTGCGCATGCACTGATGACGTGGCTGATCGGGCACTGATCACGTGTTTATCAGGCAGTGATCAGTGACTGACAGGCGCTGATCATGGGACTGTGCACGCACTGATCACCTGGCTGATCAGGAACTGACCACCTGACTGCGCATGCAGTGATCCTGTGGCTGATCGCTCACTGATCACGTGTTTATCATACGGTCATCATGTGACTGAGAGGAGCTGATCACGTGACTGTGCAGTCAGTGCTCACGTGGCTGATCATGCACTGATATCGTGACTGAGCATGCACTGATCATGTGCCGAGCCGTGAGGCATTCCACTCTGGACAAAGGTCATGAGGAAGGAGGCTCGCATACTCAAATGCGGATCGAGCCTCAGGAGTCCACCCGGATATTCTCGAGCATCTCCCCAAAAAAACCAGAGTCTGCCTTCTGTATTGCTTTGTGCCTCCTCTGATTTCACTGGGGCTGTCCCCACCACCATCTCGCTCTCTCTGTCAAAGAGTTAACTTACAGCCCAATTCATAAAGTTCCTTGTCATTCTTCCCTTTAACTTCCAGCTGAGTCTCCATCTGAGCGGAACCCACCACGCTTACTAATTATGCCTGGGATGCTCAGACCCGCCGAGAAGGTGTCTAGGGTGAGGCACCTTCTGCTATTCGAGAGGGCGCCCATGCTACGTAAGTGGTGCAAACTTCTTGTCTTGAAGTTTTATTGGTCTCCGCGTAAACCAATCTACTCAGTCCTTTTCTCCACCGAATTTTCTTACTGAGCTATGCTCATACTATTATTCTTGATATTTCTGATTAGCATATAAATAGTCGCCTAGGCCATCTCTCCTTCGAATACCCTGGATCAGCTGAGGCTGGTCCCCGGCAGGTGGCGCCCGAACAGGGACCTCAGGAGGCAATACTCAAAGAGCTGAGCAGACACGAACCATGCAATCAGCAGGCACAAGCATGGACCTCAGCAGTGACGAATCATGCTGCTCAACTAGCAATAATCAAGCAGTTGACCAGGCAGAAATCACGCAGCTCAGCTGGCAATTGTCAAGCAGATGAGCGGACAGGAATCAGGCAGCTCAGCTGGCAATTCTCATGCAGATGAGCCGTCAGGAATCACGCAGCTCAGCAGGCCCTGATCACGTGACTCTGCAGGCACTGATCCCGTGGCTGATGAAGCACGGATCACGTGACTGAGCATGCACTGATCACGTGGCTATCATGCATTGATCACGTAATCACGCATGCAGTGTTGACATGGTTGATCGGGCACTGATCACGTGGCTCATCATGCACTGATCACGTGTTTCTCAGGCAATGATCAGTGACTGACAGGAGCTGATCAGGAACTGTGCACTCACTGGTCTCCTGGCTGATCAGGAACTGACCACCTGACTGGGCATGCAGTGATCACGGGGCTGGTCGTTCACTGATCCCGTGTTTATCATACGGTGATCACGTGACTGAGAGGCGCTGATCAAGTGACTGTGCCGCCAGTGATCACGTGGCTGATCATGCACTGATATCGTGACTGAGCATGCACTGATCATGTGCCGAGCCGGTGAGGCATTCCTCTCTGGACAAAGGTCATGAGGAAGGAGGCTCGGCATACTCAAATGCGGATCGAGCCTCAGGAGTCCACCTGGATATTCTCGAGCATCTCCCCCAAAAACCCAGAGTCTGCCTACTGTATTGCTTTGTGTTCTCACCTCTGATTTCACTAGGGCTGTCCCCAACACCATCTCGCCTCTCTGTCAAAGAGTTAACTTACAGCTCCAATTCATAAAGTTCCTTGTCATTCCTCCCTTTAACTTCCAGCTGTGTCTCCATCTGGAGCGGGGAACCCACCACGCTTACTAATTATGCCTGGGCTGCTAAGAGCCACTGAGAAGGTGTCTAGGTTGAGGCACCTTCCACTATTCGAGAGGGCACCTCGCGGCCTACGTAAGTGGTGCAAACTTCTTGTCTTGAAGTTAGATTGGTCTCCCATAAACCAAGCTACTCAGTCTCTTTTCTCCACCGAATTTATCTACTGAGCTATCCTCATACTATTATTCTTGACATCTCTGATTAGCATATGAATAGTCGCCAGGCCATCTGTCCTTCGAATACCCTGGATCAGCTGGGGCTGGTCCCTCGCAGGTGGTGCCCTAACAGGGACCTCAGGAGGCAATACTCAAAGAGCTGAGCAAACACGAACCAGATAATCAGCAGGCACAAGCATGGAGCTCAGCAGTGACGAATCTTGCTGCTCAACTGGCAATAATCAAGCAGGTGACCAGGCAGGAATCACGCAGCTCAGCTGGCAATTGTCATGCAGATGAGCCGGCAGGAATCACGCAGCTCAGCAGGCCCTGATCACGTGACTCTGCAGGCACTGATCACGTGGCTGATCGTACAGATCACGTGACAGAGCATGCACTGACCACGTGGCTATCATGCACAGATCACGTGACTGAGCATGCACTGATGACTTGGCTGATCAGGCACTGATCACATGGCTCATCATGCACTGATCACGGGTTTCTCAGGCAATGATCAGTGACTGATAGGCGCTGATCAGGGACTGTGCACGACTGATCACGTGGCTATCATGCACTGATCAGGTGACGCGCATGCACTGATGACGTGGCTGATCGGGCACTGATCACGTGTTTATCAGGCAGTGATCAGTGACTGACAGGCGCTGATCATGGGACTGTGCACGCACTGATCACCTGGCTGATCAGGAACTGACCATCTGACTGCGCATGCAGTGATCCTGTGGCTGATCGCTCACTGATCACGTGTTTATCATACGGTCATCATGTGACTGAGAGGAGCTGATCACGTGACTGTGCAGTCAGTGCTCACGTGGCTGATCATGCACTGATATCGTGACTGAGCATGCACTGATCATGTGCCGAGCCGTGAGGCATTCCGCTCTGGACAAAGGTCATGAGGAAGGAGGCTCGGCATACGCAAATGCGGATCGAGCCTCAGGAGTCCACCCGGATATTCTCGAGCATCTCCCCACAAAATAAAACCAGAGTCTGCCTACTGTATTGCTTTGTGCTCTCACCTCTGATGTCACTGGGGCTGTCCTCACCACCATCTCGCCTCTCTGTCAAAGAGTTAACTTACAGCTCCAATTCATAAAGTTCCTTGTCATTCCTCCCTTGAACTTCCAGCTGTGTTCCATCTGGAGCGGGAACCCACCAAACACTAATTATGCCTGGGCTGCTAAGACCCACTCGAGAAGGTGTCTAGGGTGAGGCACCTTCCGCTATTCGAGAGGGCACCTGCGGTCACGTAAGTGGTGCAAACTTTTGTCCTGAAGTTAGATTGGTCTCCCGCATAAACCAAGCTACTCAGTCTCTTTTCTCCACCGAATTTATCTACTGAGCTATCCTCATACTATTATTCTTGACATCTCTGATTAGCATATGAATAGTCGCCTAGGCCATCTGTCCTTCGAATACCCTGGATCAGCTGGGGCTGGTCCCGCAGGTGGTGCACGAACAGGGACCTCAGGAGGCAATACTCAAAGAGCTGAGCAAACACGAACCAGATAATCAGCAGGCACAAGCATGGAGCTCAGCAGTGACGAATCTTGCTGCTCAACTGGCACAATCAAGCAGGTGACCAGGCAGGGAATCACGCAGCTCAGCTGGCAATTGTCATGCAGATGAGCCGGCAGGAATCACGCAGCTCAGCAGGCCCTGATCACGTGACTCTGCAGGCACTGATCACGTGGCTGATCAGTACAGATCACGTGACTGAGCATGCACTGACCTCGCGGGCTATCATGCACAGATCACGTGACTGAGCATGCACTGATGACGTGGCTGATCAGGCACTGATCACATGGCTCATCACGCACTGATCACGGTTTCTCAGGCAATGATCAGTGACTGATAGGCGCTGATCAAGGGACCGTGAACGCACTGATCACGTGGCTACTCATGCACTGATCAGGTGACTCGCGCATGCACTGATGACGTGGCTGATCGGGCACTGATCACGTGTTTATCAGGCAGTGATCAGTGACTGACAGGCGCTGATCATGGACTGTGCACGCACTGATCACCTGGCTGATCAGGAACTGACCATCTGACGCGCATGCAGTGATCCTGTGGCTGATCGCTCACTGATCACTTGTTTATCATCGTGGTCATCATGTGACTGAGAGGAGCTGATCACGTGACTGTGCAGTCAGTGCTCACGTGGCTGATCATGCACTGATATCGTGACTGAGCATGCACTGATCATGTGCCGGGAGCCGGTGAGGCATTCCACTCTGGACAAAGGTCATGAGGAAGGAGGCTCGGCATACTCAAATGCGGATCGAGCCTCAGGAGTCCACCCGATATTCTCGAGCATCTCCCCAAAAAAAACCAGAGTCTGCCTTCTGTATTGCTTTTGTGCCTCCCTCTGATTTCACTGGGGCTGTCCCCACCACCATCTCGCTCTCTCTGTCAAAGAGTTAACTTACAGCTCCAATTCATAAAGTTCCTTGTCATTCTTCCTTTAACTTCCAGCTGAGTCTCCATCTGAGCGCCGGAACCCACCACGCTACTAATTATGCCTGGGATGCTCAGACCCGCTCGAGAAGGTGTCTAGGGTGAGGCACCTTCTGCTATTCGGAGAGGGCGCCATGCCTACGTGGTGGTGCAAACTTCTTGTCTTGAAGTTTTATTGGTCTCGAAACCAATCTACTCAGTCCCTTTTTCTCCACCGAATTTTCTTACTGAGCTATGCTCATACTATTATTCTTGATATTTCTGATTAGCATATAAATAGTCGCTTAGGCCATCTCTCCTTCGAATACCCTGGATCAGCTGAGGCTGGTCCCGCAGGTGGCGCCCGAACAGGGACCTCCTGGAGGCAATACTCAAAGAGCTGAGCAGACACGAACCATGCAATCAGCAGGCAATAAGCATGGACTCAGCAGTGACGAATCATGCTGCTCAACTAGCAATAATCAAGCAGTTGACCAGGCAGAAATCACGCAGCTCAGCTGGCAATTGTCAAGCAGATGAGCCGACAGGAATCACGCAGCTCAGCTGGCAATTGTCATGCAGATGAGCCTTCAGGAATCACGCAGCTCAGCAGGCCCTGATCACGTGACTCTGCAGGCACTGATCCCGTGGCTGATGAAGTGACGGATCACGTGACTGAGCATGCACTGATCACGTGGCTATGGCGCATTGATCACGAATGATCACGCTTGCAGTGTTGACATGGTTGATCGGGCACTGATCACGTGGCTCATCGCGCACTGATCACGTGTTTTCAGGCAATGATCAGTGACTGACAGGAGCTGATCGGAACTGTGCTCACTGGTCTCCTGGCTGATCAGGAACTGACCACCTGACTGCGCATGCAGTGATCACGTGGCTGGTCGTTCACCGATCCCGTGTTTATCATACGGTGATCACGTGACTGAGAGGCGCTGATCACGTGACTGTGCCGCCAGTGATCACGTGGCTGATCATGCACTGATATCGTGACTGAGCATGCACTGATCATGTGCCGAGCCGTGAGGCATTCCTCTCTGGACAAAGGTCATGAGGAAGGAGGCTCGGCATACTCAAATGCGGATCGAGCCTCAGGAGTCCACCTGGATATTCTCGAGCATCTCCCCCAAAAACCCAGAGTCTGCCTACTGTATTGCTTTGTGTTCTCACCTCTGATTTCACTAGGGGCTGTCCCCAACACCATCTCGCTCTCTCTGTCAAAGAGTTAACTTTACAGCCCAATTCATAAAGTTCCTTGTCATTCCTCCCTTTAACTTCCAGCTGTGTCTCCATCTGAGCGGGAACCCACCACGCTTACTAATTATGCCTGGGCTGCTAAGAGCCACTCGAGAAGGTGTCTAGGTTGAGGCACCTTCCACTATTCGAGAGGCACCTCATGCGCTCATGTAAGTGGTGCAAACTTCTTGTCTTGAAGTTGGGATTGGTCTCCGTGATAAACCAAGCTACTCAGCCCTTTTTTCCACCGAATTTATCTACTGAGCTATCCTCATACTATTATTCTTGACATCTCTGATTAGCATATGAATAGTCGCCAGGCCATCTGTCCTTCGAATACCCTGGATAAGCTGGGCTGGTCCTCGGCAGGTGGTACCGAACAGGGACCTCAGGAGGCAATACTCAAAGAGCTGAGCAAACACGAACCAGATAATCAGCAGGCAATAAGCATGGAGCTCAGCAGTGACGAATCTTGCTGCTCAACTGGCACAATCAAGCAGGTGACCAGGCAGGAATCACGCAGCTCAGCTGGCAAATTGTCATGCAGATGAGCGGCAGGAAATCACGCAGCTCAGCAGGCCCTGATCACGTGACTCTGCAGGCACTGATCACGTGGCTGATGACTGAGCAGATCACACGCGGACTGGCACAGAGCATGCACTGACCACGTGGCTGATCATGCACAGATCACGTGACTGAGCATGCACTGATGACTGTGGCTGATCAGGCACTGATCACGGTTTATCAGGCAGTGATCAGTGACCGACAGGCGCTGATCATGGGACTGTGCACGCACTGATCACCTGGCTGATCAGGAACTGACCATCTGACTGGCGCATGCAGTGATCCTGTGGCTGATCGCTCACTGATCACGCGGTTTATCATCACGGTCATCATGTGACTGAGAGGAGCTGATCACGTGACTGTGCAGTCAGTGCTCACGCGGCTGATCATGCACTGATATCGTGACTGAGCATGCACTGATCATGTGCCGAGCCGTGAGGCATTCCGCCTGGACAAAGGTCATGAGGAAGGAGGCTCGCATACGCAAATGCGGGATCGAGCCTCAGAGTCCACCCGATATTCTCGAGCATCTCCCCACAAAATAAAACCAGAGTCTGCCTACTGTATTGCTTTGTGTTTCTCACCTCTGATGTCACTGGGGCTGTCCTCACCACCATCTCGCTCTCTGTCAAAGAGTTAACTTACAGCTCCAATTCATAAAGTTCCTTGTCATTCCCTCCTTGAACTTCCAGCTGTGTCTCCATCTGGAGCGGGAACCCACACGCTTACTAATTATGCCTGGGCTGCTAAGACCCTCGAGAGAAGGTGTCTAGGGTGAGGCACCTTCCGCTATTCGAGAGGGCACCTGCATGGCCTACGTAAGTGGTGCAAACTTCTTGTCCTGAAGTTTGATTGGTTCCGCATAAACCAAGCTACTCAGTCTCTTTTTCCACTGAATTTATCTACTGAGCTATCCTCATACTATTATTATTCTGACATCTCTGATTAGCATATGAATAGTCGCTTAGGCCATCTGTCCTTCGAATACCCTGATCAGCTGGGGCTGGTCCCCGGCAGGTGGTGCACGAACAGGGACCTCAGGAGGCATTACTCAAAGAGCTGAGCAAACACGAACCAGATAATCAGCAGGCAATAAGCATGAGCTCAGCAGTGATAATCTTGCTGCTCAACTGGCAATAATCAAGCAGGTGACCAGGCAGGAATCACGCAGCTCAGCTGGCACTGTCATGCAGATGAGCCGCAGGAATCGCGCAGCTC
The DNA here is from genome assembly GCF_027580195.1 of Bos mutus. Taxonomy (NCBI): domain Eukaryota; kingdom Metazoa; phylum Chordata; class Mammalia; order Artiodactyla; family Bovidae; genus Bos; species Bos mutus. The sequence continues at coordinate 44,896,201 of NC_091644.1, forward strand.
AGCAGGCCCTGATCACGTGACTCTGCAGGCACTGATCACGTGGCTGATCAAGTACAGATCACGTGACTGAGCATGCACTGACCACGTGGCTATCATGCACAGATCACGTGACTGAGCATGCACTGATGACTTGGCTGATCAGGCACTGATCACATGGCTCATCATGCACTGATCACGGTTTCTCAGGCAATGATCAGTGACTGATAGGCGCTGATCAAGGGACTGTGCACACTGATCACGTGGCTATCGCGCACTGATCAGGTGACTGCGCATGCACTGATGACGCGGGCTGATCGGGCACTGATCACGTGTTTATCAGGCAGTGATCAGTGACTGACAGGCGCTGATCATGGACTGTGCACGCACTGATCACCTGGCTGATCAGGAACTGACCATCTGATCGCGCATGCAGTGATCCTGGGCTGATCGCTCACTGATCAGCCGTGTTTATCATACGGTCATCATGTGACTGAGAGGAGCTGATCACGTGACTGTGCAGTCAGTGCTCACGTGGCTGATCATGCACTGATATCGTGACTGAGCATGCACTGATCATGTGCCGGGAGCGGTGAGGCATTCCGCTCTGGACAAAGGTCATGAGGAAGGAGGCCTCGCATACGCAAATGCGGATCGAGCCTCAGGAGTCCACCCGGATATTCTTTGAGCATCTCCTACAAAATAAACCAGAGTCTGCCTACTGTATTGCTTTGTGCTCTCACCTCTGATGTCACTGGGGGCTGTCCTCACCACCATCTCGCCTCTCTGTCAAAGAGTTAACTTACAGCCCAATTCATAAAGTTCCTTGTCATTCCTCCTTGAACTTCCAGCTGTGTCTCCATCGGGAGTGGGGAACCCACCCGCTACTAATTATGCCTGCTGCTAAGAGCCACGGAGAAGGTGTCTAGGGTGAGGCACCTTCCGCTATTCGAGAGGGCACCTGGGCTACGGCGTGCGGTGCAAACTTTTTGTCTTGAAGTTTGATTGGTCTCCGCTAAAACCAATCTACTCAG